>NW_020838024.1:7523392-7601046 GCF_003676395.1 Aethalodelphis obliquidens | reverse complement strand
GTGTGTGTGTGTGTGTGTGTGTGTGTGATATTTGACTGTGGAAACCTGGTGCCTAAATTAATGATGCTTTCCCTCGGAGAGAACTTTCATTTCCTTCTGCTGACATGGGACCATCCCATGGCCATGGTCTTATCTCCTGCTGGTACTGACACAATTAATCCCTCCACCCCACAGAGAACCCTACCATTCCCATAAGCTTAGTACTATTTTTGGCCACTGAGCGTCTTCTAGAGTGTGTTGCAAGCCCCCAAATCCATAAGATTTATGTTTTAGCAGAATTTAGTTCTTTCATAGTAAGCTTCCAACAGTATCTAGTCAGGAACATACTGTTCAAATATTTATGATACTTGTGTAGAAGGAAGTACCATAACTTGTCTGTTCCAATTACACCTGCTTATTTTTTATCAAATATATGTAATAATGGAATTCATTTTTTTAAAAAATCAAGAATTTCCATATAACCAAAGAACAGAGAATAAAGAATCATGGGATTTTAATGAATTGCTTGTTCACACTTAGCGATATTTTTTTCCAAATTGTATTACAAAAATGTGTATCAATCAAGTGTATATCAATTTAATATAATCAATATAAATATTCTTCATATTATTGAGTTTCTCTGTGGAAAGCCTTTGTGTGTGTTTGTTAGAGGGGAGTTGGAAGCCAAAGAACAGCTTCTTATTCTAGTTTTGATGTTCTTTTGTCTAGTCATATAATTTGCATAGAAAGAGATCATCAGCCTCTCGTTGGTATCACATGAGCTTGAATTAACAATATATAATTTATACATTAGCATATTAAAATATATTAGTTTACATTGGAAGATTCCAGTTACTTAAATTATGGAATTTTCTAGTCAATTGCCTCTCTTCTACTTCTTATATTCAAGGTATTTCAAAATGAAGTTATTAACAGTAGAACTGTTTTGACAGAGATGGGTACCTAAGCCAAGTTTGACCAATATAATTTCTTAGCATAAGAATATATAATTAGGACAAGCTTCATATGGATTGCTCATGGAATGAAGAGACAGGTCATGAGAGTTATGGTGGCTAGCTTCTATGGACCATGAAGATAAGGGAACAGAAAAGACTAGTCTATAGAGAAGACAGACTAAAGCAGCAGAAGAGAAAGATAAGAAATGAAAGGTGGAAATAAAGATTCTCAGTGCCTTCTTATTGCATGGTTCCAATGTCTTTTTTAGGACCTCCTATCCTTGTGTTCCATGAGATGCTACTATGCCCTTAAAATATATGTATTTTTTACTGTTTTGCCTTTTCTTTCTTGAATTTATTCTGTTATTTGCAACCAAAGAGCTAAACTAATTTTAATATAAGCTTTGGTAAAAGCACAAAAAAGAAAATTTCTCTATTAGCAAGATTGTTATGTTTACCAGATCCACTATGTGGCTCTGGTTAAGTTACTTCACCTGTCTTGTGTAAAATGCAAGCATGATATTCCGACCTCTTGTGACAATTAAGTGAATTAGTACATAAACAATGCTTACAACAGTGCCTTCTCATGGTAAGAATTACGTGAATAATCTTGATTATTAATTAATCACGTGATTAATAATAATTATTATTATAATTATTAATAATATTAATTATAATATATAATTATATATTATATATATAATTATATTATATATATAATATATTATATATTATATATAATAGATATATGATATAATATATAATATATAATTATTAATTAATAATATTATAATTATTAATAATTAATTATGTGAATAATTACAAGAATAATCTTGCTTGTATTATCCCCATTCTGTAAGAATTTTAAATTTGTCGATTCCATGCCACATGCCACATTTTAATGCAGCAGGAAGCAATATACTAATCCATTATGAAGTTGGTTAGCGGTGCTTCTTTAAGGGAGAGGAGGCAGATAAATGAGAAAAATTAAAATAATTACTCATAAGCCAGTGCTTTATTTGATAGATGAAAAATATATTTTTAAAAAGTTTAAAAGTAAACCTTTTTAAAACATGTTTGCCACATTTTAGGTTGCTGTTTCTAATACGTACCACATTGTCATTTTGGAAATAAACCAGATAGTCTCAATAGTTACAATAATGAAAAGTGACAATCCTTAAATATGTCACGTTTTCTCTCCGTGGTTTCACGTTCAACACAACCTGCTGCTTTAATATAAAAAGACACTTGAAATGAAAATATCTCACTATTAATGAAACATGTAGTCAAGGTCACAGTAATTTCTTGTCTGTGAAGTACTTGTCTGTGAAGCAGTGAAGTACTTCTTTTAGATTCTTAGCCTTCTCTTGAAGAAATGATGTGCTCAAGCTTTAAATAAACTAAACTGGTCTCTCTCATGTCAGAACATAGGCCAGGTGGCCAGAAAGATAACATGACAACTTTAGGAAGGAATTTCCTACTGCTTCACACCTTATGAACTAATTCTTTCATTCCTCTTCAAATGCTGGCAAGCAAAGCAAGAATGTTCTTGTGAGAGGATGGAAGGAAGAAAAAGCACATTACAATTCAGTAGGGCAAATTCATAAGTGAATATAGCCATATATTTCTAAAACTAAACCCAAATGTTGCCTCTTTTTTTCCTGTCTTCAAAAGGCTAAATTATACATATAATTTAAATATGTAAATCTATATCTATCTATATATCTATCTATACATATACAGCATTTTGAACAATGGATCTAGGGACCCTATCTCTAAGTTGTCAAGCAGAAAATGGAAAACTGTATGATGTTTATCACAATTTGAGTAAAATTTAAAATTATTGTGAAAACTATCAAAGTATATAAAATAGATTCATGTGATATGTTAAGCTAACATTTTTTTTTCCTGGAAAGGAATTGGCTTGGGGTTTTATAAATTGGCCTCAACAGCTGTATGCAGTCCTGTCGGTAGACTGGTTGTCACACTCGTAACATTTCTGTAATGGAGGCTCAGGAAATATTCTTCCTCGGCCAAATACACCGTCTAAAAATTAAGTGTTCTCTATGGTCATAGGTGCTCGATTTGTACCCAGTCTGCTTGGACTATGAGACAGCTAGGAGGGTAACCCTCAGAAGATGGGCACCGTGTTGGTTTTCTACTGCTGTCGTAACAAATACTACAAAGAGTGACTTAAAACAAGACACATTTAGTGTCTGACAGCTCTGTAGATCAGAAGTCTGACAGGTTTCCCCTGGCAACATCAAGGGCTTGACAGGACTGAGTTCTTTTCTACAAGGCCTTAGGGGAGAATTTGTTCCCTTTTCTCTTCCAGCTTCTTGAGGTTCCCCTCACACCTTGGATCAAGACCACCTTTTCCAAATTCAAAAAGGCAGATTGAAGCCTCACATTGCATCCTTCTAACTTCCCTTTCTGCATTTCTCTTCTACTTTTTAGTGATAACATTAGGCCCATCCCGATAATCTAGAATAACCTCCTTATGGTAAGGTCCACTGCTCAGCAAATTTATTTCCACCTGCAACTTTAATTACCTTTTGCCATGTGACACAATATATGCACAGGTTCCTGGGATTAGGACGTGGGTACCCTAGGGGTGAGGAAATGCATTAGTCTGCCTCCTATAGGGGCAGTATGTACTTTCTCTGCTGTATTGCTCAATCAATGCCAATTTTCATAAAAGACATCATCAATTTAATAACCTGATGCCTGCAATTGATAAAAATTTACAATTTTGGTTATAAAATAGAACCATTATTTGACATTCATGTAAGAGACCAGTTACTGTCAATAAGAAGACAGAATAATCATTGGAAAAACTATCTGTTTCACTTCAAAGTGAAATGAGGAACAAACTGTGGATGCAATTTACTCTATTGAAAATCAAAATAATGAGTGTCATATGGAGTATTCACTATTCCTTTGATGAACTCAGTTTGGCACTTTTACAAACAACAGAGCAAACTGGGAATATGACCACATGATAAAACCAAGCAGGGTAGTTAAGACACACAGATACAGTAACTTTAAGGGGAAATAAGAACACTAAATACAATGTCGAATAGAGCAAACGAAACAAATCAATTACTAATTTTATATTAAAAATCAACATCATCTTCTTTAAAGACCTTGACAAAATAAATAAATTAAGCATAGCATGCATGAAACACAACCCTTCATTTTTAGAGTTTCCATTTTTGAGAAGAATTATTTCAACTTATGTATGATTTCCCTAGAAATAACCAAAAAAATGAACATTTGTAGTATCTTGCATAACTGCACTTCAGGTCCTCCTGACATATATAGTAAAGCTAATTCTAAGCATTTATTATGTGTAAGAAACAAAGATTTTACATACTTTTAATTCATGCAGCCTTCAAAGAATTAACACACAAGAAGTCAGTATTATCCCCATTTCAGAGACTTAGAAACTGAAGCACAGAGAGATTAAATGACTTGTTTAGAAATATCTAGGCAGTAAGAGGTAGAGCTGACATTTCTAAACCATTCATCGTGGCTCCACAACCAGAACTATTAAGTGGTGCCCTCCTGCCTTCTGACTTGGGTTACATACAAATATTTTCTCTCTTAAACATAAGATGGCTAACACTTTGAATTGTTGAGTTTTGAGCAGTTATCTTATATATATTTTTATATATATGTAAAATATATATATATAGTGGGGGGATTCATTTCACATAGTATTAGATGATTTAAATCTTTGAAAGATTGTTATTATGATCTTCCCAGGGAGAATTAATTATACATTATATGATATTCATATAATGTATAATATATAACACATGTGTGTTAGTCATCCATTTACTATGTTTTCAACCTCAAAATACAGACTTCATGCCTTCCAAATGTATAGCACTCTGTAAAAATTAAATGATAAACAGAAACCTCAATTAAATAGAGTCAGGAGACCAGAAGGGGGCTGCTCTCACACCCTGAGACAATCGCAGAGCCCAAGAAGAAAGACTCCCCTTCTTTCCTGGCGAGAACTCAGCCAATCAAAAGCCATGGAGTCTTTGTTCACTCTAGCCCTCCAACTTCCTTTTCCTCTCTTTAAGTGATCTCCTTCCATTGCCATGCAGGCACTTGCATATGGCTTGCTGATACTTGAGATTCTCTGCTAATACTGAATAAACTTATCTTTGCTGGACAAACATCTGGCAGTCTCTTTGTTTCAGATCAACATTTTGCTGGTCCATACAGGGACCGGTGAAGACCCACAAATGCTCCAGGGCTGGTGAGCAAATAGGTGTGATACCTGCAATTGAACCCACTGTTGCGCACTGCTTTTCTCTCTGACCCTGGTGTCTGAACGCACATCTCTTTCTCCTGAATCCAGGCTCACACGCTCTTTGCATTTGAAGCTTTCCAGGCTTTATTCGGGATCTATTTTAAGGTTCTGTCTTTCTGGTTAAGGCCTTCTTCTGTATATAGGTACTTGTTTGGTACTTTAGTTGTGACTCTGACATCAGACTGTTTCAACCAAAGCTGGCTGAAAATACCTTTGGCCCATTCCTTTAAGAAAAGGGGCTGCTTCACTTAAATTGTACCAGCTGTCCAGCCTTCAGCCCATTCCTATGAAATAGGGGTCATTCTATGGAAATTGGCTGAAAAGTCTTTGGCATGGCTCTTCTTGGACTAAGCTATTTCCTTAGAATTGGCTGGATTAGCTTGAAGGCTGACTGAATTGCACTATTTGAGCTGTAAATTATTAAGCTGTTGGAAAACTGTTCTTCTACTCTAGAGAAAAACCTCTCAGAAATGGGATTCCAATTATCGAAATATTTTGAGGGTGCCCTCAGCTACAAGGATTCTGGCTGATTTTATGTTTAAAAACGATGATCCTTCCTCATATGCCTTTGTAAATAAATGGGCCAACTTGACCAAAAACAATTCA
The DNA here is from genome assembly GCF_003676395.1 of Aethalodelphis obliquidens. Lineage (NCBI taxonomy): Eukaryota > Metazoa > Chordata > Mammalia > Artiodactyla > Delphinidae > Aethalodelphis > Aethalodelphis obliquidens. The sequence goes on along the minus strand of NW_020838024.1, from coordinate 7,595,178 downwards.
GAATATCAATGGTCATTACGGGGAACTTTTGAAATCCCCAAACCTAATAACCGTAAAACCTAACTGGATTACAATAGCTTAAAATTTTCAGAACTTATGGGAATGTTTATTGCGATTGGTGTTTTTGAGGCTTCCAGACATTATCAGAAGCCTAAAATTGCCTCTCTGCAAAACAAGAATTTAAGGTTAACTGAGGCAAACAAATGATTAAAGAAAGATAAAAAGGCCCCCAAATCTCAAGGCTTTTCCTCCCTGGCTTCCTTGTCTTAGGCTCAGCCTCTGCCACCATCTTGTCTCTCTCCTTTGGCTCCTGGTGGCCAGAATCCATCACTGATACCATCTTCCTCCTTCCCTTCTATGCTGCCTATGCCTTCTCTATACCCTCAAATCCCCCTTTTCCTTTTCTCAAAAACTCTCTCTACTTTCTTTTCCTCTGAACTTTTACATACATGTCCCTTTAAAATTAAGACTTCTGAGGATCCAGCAGCTTAACCCTTTAATTTCTTATATTCCCTGGACTGAAGCTGAACTAACAGCCACAGTCAAAGATTTTCCCAAAGTAACCAAAGATCCTCACATATTTGCTGAGGAATTTAATACAGTCATACAAACTTATCAACCTGGTTTCCCTGACTTATATAAGCCAGTTCATATGCTTGTAAGTGAAGGCCAGGCCCAGCATTGGATGAAAATCATTAATTGGGAAAACCCTGAAAGGTCTCTAAGAATAACAACTGGGAGAGCAGCCCACTGATATATGATATGATCAGGCTTGGGCAATTGCTAGGTGACTTCACTGAGCAATTCCTAGGGATCTTCCAAAGCCTGTTGATTGGATCAGAATTCAGGTTGTACACAAAACATCTAATGAACCTGTTCATGACCACTGTAATCAATTTCAGATCGCTTTTAAAGAAAATTTTGGTCTTCCTTCAAATGTTGATTTTTACCCAGGTAGCTTTAAATCTGTATTTATTAATGGGGTGAACCAGGATCTTTGCCTTACAGTAAAAAGGACCAGGATGGAATGGGGAACTATGTCCACTCCAAATTTAGTTAATCTGGCCAACCAACTCTCTCACACTCTAGCTGTCACCTCAAAAAAAGACCACCAAAGTTCTTAATCTTCAAGTCCAGTAATTGAGGGCTTCCTAATGAAACCAAAACCCTGCTACTCGGTGCTATTAGTGCAAAGAGCAAGGACCTTGGAAAAGAGATTGTTTGCAAATGTACACACTTTAGGCGCCTTCACCTCACTCAGCCAGCCTTTCCAACCTCCCAGTTCTCAATGAAGGGACTCCAAGCAACCATAGGGGTCTTCCCAGTCCTTGCTTTTAATTACCTTGGAGAAACATTTCTCCAGATTGTGAATGAATCTCGTCCACCCCAAACTGACACTGAAGCCACGTTCTAGAAGTTGAACCCCACTACTGTAAAACAGTCCCTGCCCTGAAGCAGTAAAATAGTTCAAATAGTAGGGACCTCTATCCAGGGTCTCCACAGGCTGAAATCAAGGCTTTGGCAGGGACTGCAATCCCATTTTAGACGTGAAGTCCTTCTCCGAACTCATCGGTTACCGGCAAAATTAATTCCCTTATAACTTTAAAGGATGGAGACCCTCAGCATTAAGAGGCCACTCATTGTTCTCTATCCCATGGCCTTCACAGCATGGCAGTTGGTGTCCTCAAAGCTAACACCGGAGCATCTTTCTGATGCTTCACTTTCCTTTAAATGGTCTGCCTCACTAAATCAGGTCCACTGAAGAAAATCTCCCTATTGATCAAGTCAAAGTGAACTGATTGGTGATCTAAACACAGGGATAGCATCCCATCATATGCACAGGTTCATTACACTCAAGAGGAGGGAATTCCATAGGGCACATATATCAGGGGGCAGAACACTTGAAGTGTCTTAGAATTCTGTCTACCAGAGATCGTTTTCCCAATTTTAATACAAACATAATAAACTTCCTTTCTTCCAGGTGATCAGATTAGAAAGGGCTTTAACTTTTAAAAATTAGCAATTTAATGGATGTTGTTTTAACATACAGATACATGCTTTTTATGTACTTTTTAAATGTAAAATGCTACATTCTGTCTATTTGAAGATAGTCTTTTAGCTATGCTGATGTTTTCCACACTTCAAATTCTCCATTCCTCTTCTTTGCCAAACCGCTGTTTGAAAACTTAAATATGAAAAATTACATACTTGCATTTATTTTAAAATTATTTGTGGTAAATATATTAATGTTGTACTTTTATATTATCTTAATATATTTTAATATACTTTGTTGAAAGATTGAGACTTCATTTTATTTAAAAGCAAATAAACTCATCTATGTTAATGAAAAACAGACATAACAGCTTAAGTATGATATAAAACTTCTAAGAATTTAAAGGACTGAAAGCACCTAACTGAATCAAGCATGTTCATGGTTTATAGAAGGTAGCTAAACTACCATGGGTGCCTCAAAATAGGTGAAAAATCTAATCACCCTTTGGGAGTCTCTGGAAGTGAGAAACTTAAGGTCAGGCTAGCATGAATAATAATAAAAGGAAAATATTATCATCTTTACACTTTTGTTTTCTAGCCCTCAAAAATATTTTCCCATGGTGAGTAAATTATTTCTCCAACTTTTAATCTTATACTCACTTTTCTAGATGCAAGTGGCAGATTCTATACTGCAAGAAATATTTTCCAGCTTCATTGCAGGAACCAAAATATTAGCTGAAATGTGGAATTACCTCCTCCATTGGGACTGGGAGGCCAATCAGGGCAAAGCCTTATGTATTATAGCATCTCCTGTGATAGTTTTTAGAATTTGGTGAAAACCTTATGTATTATAGCATATCTCCTGTGATAGTTTTTAGAATTTGGTATATCTCATAACGAATTTCACCTGGTGGCAATCTACTGAGATAACATATGGCCACAGCAGATGCTTAGCTACAGCGTGACCTGCAACTGAAAGTTCATTGTAAGGATAAGCAACGTTAGCACTCCTCTATATAGTAGGTAATTTGACTAAAAATATATCTACTTATTATTCATAGATGATAATTATGGACTTTTTGAATATGCATGACCACCTGGGGGGGGATAGGAAGGATGGGAGGGAGACGCAAGAGGGAGGAGATATGGGGATATATGTATATGTATAGCTGATTCACTTTGTTATAAAGCAGAAACTAACACACCATTGTAAAGCAATTATACTCCAATAAAAATGTTAATAATAAAAAGAAATAAAGAAAAAGAAATAGTGAGGGCTTCCCTGGTGGCGCAGTGGTTGAGAGTCCACCTGCCGATGCAGGGGACACAGGTTCATGCCCCGGTCTGGGAAGATCCCACATGCCGCGTAGGGGCTGGGCCCGTGAGCCATGGCCGCTGAGCCTGCGCGTCCGGAGCCTGTGCTCCGCAACGGGAGAGGCCACAACAGTGAGAGGCCCGCATATTGCCAAAAAAAAAAAAAAAGAAATAGTGAAAAAATAAAAAAAGCAAAGCTTAAATGATTTATATTGTTCACATAAGGTAATTGCGTCCATTAAACAAAATTAATTCTCACATTTAATTATCTGTTTATAAACTAGTTCTTTAATATTCAGAATATCATTTCTCAAGAAACAATGTAATAAATAGTGCTTATATTCTCAAGCTAGCACGTTCTCTTCAGTCAGTTGATACTTTAAAACAATGCAAGTTAATGATAATATAGTTAAATACGTAATTATTATTCTAGCATAGTTTATTGCTATAAAATAAAACAAACTACTAGTAAAAGTACTTAGTATAGTCAAGTTAATTAGATTATTATAAGAACTTTTGGTTACTCCCTTGGCTTCTAAATATAAATGATACTAAGTTTTATTAAATACTATTTCACTTCAAGTCATACACTTTGCATTCCTTGTAACATATATCCAGCACTGTTCATAATTCACATGCTTCAGCTTTGATTAGAATATGCTCCTATCTCACCAGTAAAATACAAAGACAGTCTGATTTATTGCCCTTAGCACAGCCCTATTACATAATATGTATTCTTTTAGATTATCGATTGTCACAGGTTCTTGAAGTCACTAACCCTCTGAGCCATATGAATTCCCTTATTATGGGTTATTTCCTGGATGTTTAAAATTTTGTGTACGTGATCTTTGCAGCTGTTTTTGTTGTTGTTGCTGTTGTTTTTACTTGTTTTCTCCCTGTAGGAGGATTCTTCCATTTCAGTTACCTACTGTTGAGTAACCAGTCATGTTACTCATGAACTATTGGTTTAAGACAACAAATTATTATTTCTCATGGTCTTGTGGTTTGACAACTCTCAAGCAGATGGCTCTTGCCTGGCATTACTCATGTCATGTGGTTGTGACACTGATATACTGTTATTAATTAGAATACATAGTTTATTCCAAATTCCTTAGATTTTACCTAATGCCTTTTTTTCTGTTCCAGGATCCCATCCAAGATACGACATTACATTTGATTGTGATTTTTTCCTGAGGCTCCTTTCATCTGTAACAATTTCTCAGATTGTCCTTATTTTTGCTGATCTGGACAGTTTTCAGGAGGACTGTTCAGGTACAATATTGGGATTTCGCTGATATTTTTCTCATGATTACAGTAGGGCTATGTGTTTGGAGAGGAAGACCACAAAGGTAAGGTGCCATTTTCATCACATTATAATAAGGGTACATATTATCAACATGAATTAACACAATTTCTGTTGACCTTGATCTCATGGCTGAGGTAGCATTTGCCAAGTTTCTCACACTCTGAAATTCCTCTTTTTTCCTCACTTCCTATACTGTACTCTTCAGAAGAAGGTTACTATGGCAGTCCACACTTAAGAAGTGGGGATTTATGCACAACTTCCTCGAAGGCAGAATATGGCTATACATAAATTATTTGAATTGTTTTACACATGAGACTTTTTTATTCTCCCCGTTTATTTAGATATTTAAGTCATTTACTCATAGCAGTACGGACTCATAAATATTTTTATTCGGGGCCATTATGCAATTTTACTTTATGCTCAAAATGCTGGGAGTTCTTTCAGTTGCACCAACTATGCATCTTTGCCATATTCCCATAAATATGTGTGGTGGATATTCCATGATCATTTTTTATAGTTTGTATATTATGGGCACCATTTCTCCAAGGAGCCCTGGCTCCTTTTACTGGAGAATGGTATTAGAAACCAAGATCTGAGTGCTGGGGATGCTTGTTGCTACTGGAGTCTTTGCTTCAAGGCTCTTTCAGCTGAAAGAGAATGGAAATACGTGCCTGTTTACTATTATGTATTTTCACCTATCTATATATATTTCTATATGTAACCATCTGCATCTATATTAAACTATGCACAAACTCATTCTGATGTTTCCATCTAGAATTCATTACCCCAGGGCTCATTTTAGCCTCCTTCTCATGCTTATCTGTAAATTTCCATTCCAAGAGTGAAAACCTTAGCTCCCACCAAATGCCATTAATTGACACAATGTTTTCAGTCCTGTGTACATGAATAGAGTATCAATATTGTTAACCTGTACACTTAATGGAAGAAATTTCATCAGTTAGTGTACAGTGCCTATGTCCAGTTTATTTGCCTTTGGACTAACAGACTCTAGTCCTTTCCAAAGTTACTGAGGTCAGCACTATTTTTGTCACCCCAGTCAATAAGGTTGTTGCATATATTTGTAATACAGTGAGATTTATTCTGCTTCTTTGCATATCTAGTAATTTTTTGTTGTATGCTGGGCATTATAAATGCTATAATGTTGAGAATAAATTTTGTCTTAAGTTTCTTTTTTGGGGGGTCAGGTAGTTAATTTAATAATGGGTCAGCTCTATCTTTAGGATATTTATTTTTAGCTTGTTTAGGGTAGGTCTATAAAATCTCTCATGAGAATCACCTTAATCCTGAGGCATGGCCTTACAGGGGTTTAACTGAATGCCTGTGGTGTTTAAATATGTCTCCTGACTGCTTGTTTGGAATTTTTACATATCCCAGTATACTGTGCAGTTTCCACTGCTCCAAGGTAATTTTTTTCTGTCAGTCTACGGAGACTCACACTGTATCTTCACCATATATTTATTATATGATCAAAAACTTAGAGACTCCTGTATGAATTTGTGAACCTTCTTCTCTGTTCAACACCCTGTCACACAAATTTCAGCAAACCTTGCTGCCATGAAGTCTAATCTCTCTACCTTACTAACTTTTCAAGGGTTCCACAATCAACCTCAGCGCTACTTCCCAGCACTGCAATTTGGAAAGGGCCTCCAGGCAAAGTGTAGGATTATCATACTGACTTCCCTTTTCTTAGATATCATAGAATAATGCTGCTTATGTCCAACATCTGAAAAACAATTCTTTGTGGTTTTTTTTTTTTTTTTTTTCCAGGAGAGCTAGTCTAGTAATCTGGTGGCAATTACTCCATTATAGCTAGAAGCAGAAATCCCATAGTGACAGTTTGAGACAATTATTTTGATTTCTATTCGAGAAAACTGAGTTTTAGAAAATTTAAGTATCTTGCCCAAGGTTGTAAGTCATCACTGGAGGAGAGTTACACACCCCAGTGGGTCTACTGCCCAAGCTAGCCATTATAAGAATTTACTCCTGCTTCAACTAAATGTGCTTACATCAGCTTCTTAGAATCTTATGATAAAGCACTGTGGACAAAAGTTATGCCCTTTAAAACACTTTACTGTAACCCAGTGAATTGGATATGAAGGACCAGTTAGATATGATACCATAGTGACATAACATATTGTTTGAGGTTAATATGCCTATAAAATTTTAGATGTGTGTTTACAATGAAAATAAATATTTATAGTAAGTGTATACTTAATTCAATCACTCCTGATTTCAGTATTATATCTACATGCATAATGTTATAAGCACAATTAAATAAACAGAGGAAAGAGGAACAAAATATATACTACTATAGTCTCAAGTATATCAGATTAATCCTGTTAGAGTATGAATTGCATCCATTGCCATTATTTTAGAAATCATTAAATCTTTTAGATGGGGAAGGAAATGAAAAATGAAATAGGACATAGCAAGCATTCTGAGGTTGAACAATGATATATACCATCACATTAGATGCATATTAAAGTAGATTGCTAGACAGAGAAACTGACAAATAACAGTCAGACAGATAAATGGAATATGTGTAACAGGCATGTCAACTCCAGTTCTAGATGGAGAGATAAATGAAGTAGACCAAGCACCTGAATACAGATATTCCCTTAAGTATGGTCCTACAGATACAGACCTTGATCCTGCCATAAGCATCACTGCCATCTACATTACGTATACATATACTGAAATATTCTGAAAGAAGTTAAAATCTTTAAAGAAAGTCAATTCATTTAATTTATTTATTGTCTTATGTCTGCTCCATGAGGAAGAGGTATAAAGGAAATAGGATAGACTTCAGGCATGAAGGAAGCTGTACCTAAGTGGATAAGAGCAAAATTTCTTCCTCACTTTGAATCTGGGGACTACATCTTTTTGGCTGTGGAAATTTCAACCGGCTCTTAATACCTCAAAGTCGCTCATTGAAAAATAGGTGTTTAATCAAAGCTATAATGAGGTGTCACCTCACACCAGTCAGAATGGCCATCATCAAAAAATCTACAAACAATAAATGCTGGGGAGGGTGTGGAGAAAAGGGAACCCTCTTGCACTGTTGGTGGGAATGTAAATTGATACAGCCACTAGGGAGAACAGTATGGAGATTCCTTAAAAAACTAAAAGTAGAATTACCATATGACCCAGCAATCCCACTACTGGGCATATACCCTGAGAAAACCATAATTCAAAAAGATTCATGTACCAAAATGTTCATTGCAGCTCTATTTACAATAGCCAGGACATGGAAGCAACCTAAGTGTCCATCGACAGATGAATGGATAAAGAAGATGTGGCACATATATATAATGGAATATTACTCAGCCATAAAAAAAACGAAATTGAACTATTTGTAGTGAGGTGGATGGATGTAGAGTCTGTCATACAGAGTGAAATAAGTCAGAAAGAGAAAAACAAATACCATATGCTAACACATATATATGGAATCTAAAATAATATATACGGTTCTGATGAAACTAGAGGCAGGACAGGAATAAAGACACAGAGGTAGAGAATGGACTTGAGGACAAGGGGAGGGGGAAGGGTAAGCTGAGACGAAATGAGAGACTAGCACTGACATATATACACTACCAAATGTAAAACAGATAGCTAGTGGGAAGCGGCTGCATAGCACAGGGAGATCAGCTCGGTGCTTTGTGACCTCCTAGAGGGGTGGGATAGGGAGGGTGGGAGGGAGACACAAGAGAGAGGGTATATGGCGATATACATATACATATAGCTGATGCACTTTGTTATACAGCACAAACTAACACAACATTGTAAAGGAATTATACTCCAATAAAGATGTTAAAAAAATAAATAAAAATAGGTGTTTAATAGATGCTATAAAATAAAACTTATTTTTATATAACACCTAAGATTATATAATATACCATGTAAAAAACACTTAGTATAGGAAACACAGTAACCACTTATTAAAGGCATATCTTAGCATTTCTTATGAACATACATCATCTATGAACAAATTATTTTTTTCAAAGTTGATTCCAGTATATATCAGAATTTCCATGTTAAACCCCTATACTCCAGGAGATGACTACCCACAAGACTACAGACATTTCTGGACCTTATCTATATGAGGCAATATTTATTATTACACCTGTCTTAGTTTTAATGATGATATATGCAATCCACCTTCGGGTAAGCTATATAGTGTTAAATATTACCATTTAGAACACAGTATTTGAAAATATTTGAAAAGCAACTTACTTAGATGTAATTCTGATACTAGTTACCCATCTTTTCAAGAAGGAAAATATTCTATCTTTCCTAAGATTGAATTAAAAATGACAAGAACACTCAGCCTCCAAAATGTTACTGATGCTGAAAATACCTTCTATTAACACCACATTCTCTAAACCTAGTGAAATTTGGAGAGGAGAATGAAGGAGGATATTCCCCATGTTTCCAAGTTCAAGAGGAGGGATAACATTTATTTCCTGGACTTGAATACAAGAATAGAAAAAAATAAGAAACATACCTTTCATGAATGGATTTGTCAAGGCCCCCTGTGTTTAAAATTGTAATGACCTAAAATGATAGAGCAAGTGGAGTGTACAGCTGTGGGAGCTGAGAAACAACCATGTTTGTCTGTAAAGCAAATAGCAGTGTGATAGAAAAGAAGCAAGATGCCTGATGTGATCAAAATACCAGTGTCACAGTTTCAAAAAGAGAATCTCATTTCCAGCAAAATAGAAAGCACAACTACAGACTAAGTGCAGACATTAAATTTTTATAAAGGCCAGCCTAGTCCAGTATACACATGCTATAAACACTCAATAAAATCATGTTCAGTTTGACTGACTTGGACATGAAGAATGAATGTACAGTACTATATAAAATCAAAAGATTTAAAAAGATTAAAATTGAAATGACCCTCCTATAGAAAGAAAATATTCCTTTTGGGCTATTTTTTATTTCTCTTACCTAACATTTAGATGTTTACATGTTTCAAAATATTTTAATTCACACATACATACACACACACATATACACAAACTTTAAAAACTCTGATTACTTACAAAATTCCTGTGAAGTACAAAGAAAAACAAGGACTATTAATTTCTATTTTATATAATACAAAACTGAAATCCAAAGAGATAAAGGTTTGGCCAATTTTCATAAAACAGTAATCAATAAAGCATGAGTGAAAACCAGCCCCCAAAATCTTGAGTTTTTGTTTTGTTTTGTTTTCCCATCACCACAGAATAGGGAGATGTTTATAAAGAATTCGCTGCCAAGTATATGAAGACAGACCCTTTTATATCCCATTATTTCATGGTCACAACACTATGTGGTTGTCAGAAAAGATAAATTTCTCCAATGAGAGACTTTACGTAAGCTGTTAGAATTTCCACAGTAACTACAAAGTCAGGTCAATAATGTCCACTGGTGAATTTAGTACAAGAGATCAGTCTTCTCAGTGATCTTAGGAGGTTTGATGGAAAAAGATCCTGGGGGGAGGCGATAGCTTGCATAGCTTAGTGCCCTTAACTCCACACTTGGCTTTATCTTACCCTCATAACTCAACTATCCTGAACTAACACAGAGATTCCTACATCATGATCTTGACTCTGCAGTTCTCATGTTTTAGCCTACTCTTAGTTTTATATTTTGTAGTAATTTTAAAGAATCTTATAGAAAGGTTATAAAATGAAGAAAACAATATGAGTATAATCATTGCTTTTTATTAAATTTTTCTTTCCTTTGGTGTAAAGTATCTCTCATTATCTACTCTGTATCTTCTCAGGTTATGCAGTATACATGTGGAGGGCATGGCTACTGAAGAGAAACTTTCCAGGTGACAAAGCCAGTTATTTTCAGGATTTATAAACTTGTAGTATATTTAAAAGTATAATTTTAGTGAAAATTCACATAATGTAATTGAGCATATGTAAGTCCCTTTAGATATCTATTCAAGCTCTTTTCATGAAGGTAATTGCTTTTTGGCAGAATGTTGGCTTTTTAACATTCTTCGCATTCAGTGTGGAGCAGAAAACAGAAGGAACCAAGAGAAGAACCTGGAACATTTTTCAAGTGGCCTAAACATAAAGTTCTGAGAATCTCTGATATTTTCTTGACTTTTACAATGACTTCACATAAAAAGTCAGTAAATATACATTCAAGTTGCTAATACCAATTCAGAATCTGTTTTTTCCACCCTAAAGTTGAATTATTTAGGGGATTGAATAAAGCATGCAATTTCCACATGCAAATGCACGAGAAGGAAGGGGAGCGTTCAATACATGCACAACTGTCATTGCAAAATCTCAAAACTTGCCTATGCAAGTTGTAAGGATGGCATGTTTCCTTTCTCTGTGGATTTTGGCAGGCAGATAAAATAAAGGACCACTAAATAACTGTACGCACAAAGGAGATAGGCATTTCAGAGAAGAAAAGCATATTTAGAACGGAGAACAAGTTAGAAAACACAGATATATTGGAGCACACAGCTGACTGGAGTCAGCTGTATTTCTATGGAAACTTTATTTCTTTAATTTGGATAAGTTCCAAAAAGTGGAACCATTTTTTACAGTCCTTCTATGGCACAGAGTAAATAGATACAGTTTACCTAAGCACACTGAGCAGATGAAAAATTCCACAGGCTTATAAAACCAAAGTGGTCTCTTCTTCAAATAGTCAGCCTCTGGTGATGGCGAATGTGTTTGTTTTCTGAGAATTGCAGGTTAAATGAATCAGACAGTTAATGGAATCTAATTTCTTCAGAGGCAGATACTTCTAGAGAGAACCTCAACCAAGATGAAAAACTTCCACCTCCAGAAGCCATTAAAATGGTTTAAACCAAATTATAATCCATCAAACTTTGTAAAAGTAGTTTTGTATAAAATCAGAAAATATTAAGCCATTCACTAAGTTAGGCTGTATCCTTGAGGAAAAATTTCTTTACCTGACTAATGTCGAGATTTGACACCGATTCCACAATGAGCTGGCGAATCAATATCATATTAACTACACTTATAAATAAGTGATCGTTTATTTACAAAGAATACTGATAGCCTGTGTAATTAATCCTTACTATCATAATGGTACAGCTATACTAATTATAGTATAACAGTGAATAAAGATGATAAGGTCTCATATAATGTCACAGCTATAACATTGGCATTAACAGCCTAGAGTTCTCTAGTCAATATATTGAAATCTTACTTCACCTTTCTGTCTAGTATAGGTTAAGAATTCAATGACCTTTAGGAGCTTTCCAATATTGTAATCTCTCTAAATAAGTATTCTCAAAAAATATTGTTCATACAGATTACCAAGACTTCTCAGGTGGCTTAAGATTTGCCAGTGCCTTAGTAAGAGTAAAGACCTACTTCCTTCTTATTTAAATAAGACTATTTCAGAAGTAGAATATACTTTCAGAAGCTGTTTATTAAAAGGTAACAATATAAAACAACTAACTAACTAACTGAAATGTCTAAATATTCAGTTTCACAACCAATATAGGAAAGCCTCATGCTGGCCTTGCCAGACTAGATCTGCTTTAAGTCCTCTGTTGCCCACGTGCAATAGTAAAATCTGACGTGGAGCTTAAGAGGTGAATGTATAACTGAGTTCAGGAATATCTTGCTATCTAAATCAGTTCCAGGATATTTTTTCAAGTATGCAATTTGTGTGAAAAGACAACCCAATGATTTTCAGCATCCCTAACCCTATTCTAAACTTGGAAATAAATATCTCTCATTTCTATTTTTCTATTACAAAGCTTTGGAGGGACAATTAAGTATTAACTATTTGGCTTCTCACATTTGACTTTGAAAAGATTTGATCAAACAATTTAAAAAATGAGCTGAGGATTTAAAAAGAAAGATACACGTCTCTAGGTATGCTGGTTCATGGGAGCTACCCAGGTGTAATCTGAAACTGGTCCCCTATGCAGTGGGCAGAGACACTGAAGAGAGAGGCAGAGCACTCCAGATTGGCAGCTGCTAATTTTAAAAGCAAGGGAATTTACTTATGAGGCCTATATTAGGCAGCTGCAAGATGAATAGATTTCCATACCTGCCCACCGGAATCTTAAAAATTAAGATTACCTGGGTTCAGTCACATACCCAGGAGGCCTTAACCAGGTTCAATCACATACCTAGGCCCAGACAGTCTCAACATCACACTTCCATCTCAAAGCTGTCTCCTTGGAGCAGCTTCTGTGATTGGGGAAGGCAAGCGGAACACACATTCCAGGGACAGGGGAAGGAGTGGGGAGCCTCCAATGGCCCAGTCCAGCTTGCAGGTCAACTGGAAGCTACATTTTTTGATGACCTCTTCTAAGGAGGTATAACTCTCACAGTCTGCAGTCAATGCCTATATCCCCTGAATACTATGCTAAGGTCAAACATAATAACTCTGGGAGCTAAATTGAGATGAAAGACAAAATCTAAATACAGCCGAAGGTATTGCCCCAATAATTTTAGTACAAAAGTACTTTACTGTACAGTGATATGAAAAGAAACAGGGGAAAAATTATATTTAGAAACTATCACTCTGTTCAGGCTGAGACAACAAAATGCCACAGACTAGGTAATTTAAACAACAGGAATTAACTTTCTCGTAGTTCTAGAGGCAAGAAGTCCAAGATCAGGGTGCTAGCATAGTCAGTTTCTGGTGAGAGTATTCTTCCCATCTTGGGGGTGGCTGCCATCTCACTGTGTTCTCACATGAATTCTTTTTTGGGCACTCAGGGAGAGTGAAAGAGAAAGACAGAGAAGAGCAGGGAACACTCTCATATTTCTTCTTTTAAGGACACTAATCTTATCAGATCAGGAACCCACCCTTGTGACCTCATTTAACCTCACTGCCTTAAAGGCCCCAATTCTAGATATAGCCAAACTGGTGGTTAGAGCTTCAACTTATAAATTTGTGGGGCACACGAACATTCAGTCCATAACAAGAACTACATGATTTGTATTAGAGGGAGCGTATGTACCTGCTGGGGAAAAGGTAAAAGTAGATGATCGTCTTCAATCATTGAACTTGTCGCTTTAAACAGCCTGCAATACCTAACTATTTATGCTGCATCTAGTCAAACTACCCTAATCTTAGCAAATAATATTCTTTATATAGCAAATTCTCATTTCAGGCTACACTGAAGATAAAGTAAGTGCAACTCACTTTATATAAATGTTAGGAAATTTCCAAATAACCTCCCATTTTAATCTAGTCTGACTTAGAGTCAGCTCATATCAATATATACTTTTATAAGATGTTTGGACCACTGATTTTTTCCCAAACATTGTGAAATGAATAACTGAGTCACTACATTAACCCAAAATAATTTAAAATGTAAATGTAAAATTGTCTAAGAAGGAAAATGACCGAAAGTGTATAAATTACTGGAAATTGCACCATGGTCTTTGTTTATTACTTTGCATAAATAAATTAAGGTGGCCATAACATTTTATATTAAACAGAATGCTCTCACCTACAGCCCTGAAAGACAGTGTATGAGAACCTTATTAAGACTGATCACTTCAGGTGCAGAATCAAGATGGCAGTGTGGCAAGACGTGGAGTTCGCGTCTCCCCACAACTAGGGTGCCTGCAGGATGCTGGTGGGAGACCTTGACACCCAAGGTGACGGGAGGAACCCTCAAGCAAACTGGTAGGATGTGGGGGGATTAAGGGGGGAGGAGAAGTGGAGGTCAGATAGGACCGGCACCCCTGAGGGGTGGCTGAGAGGGGGCAGTGTTTCCCACGCCTGGAGGGACCCTTGGGGGCTCAGATCAGGGGGGAGCAGGCTCAGTGTATCCCCTGCCCAATCAGCTGGAGAAGTCTGCACAGCTCTCAGGCTCGGTCCTATAGCCTCAGAGGCCCCCTCTGGGCCACGTGGGTCCTGGGGGCATAGGAGGGAAGCTGGAAGAGAGCAGGAGAGGCAGGCAGGAGGGGCCCTCCAGGACTGGAGCAGTGGGAGAGGAGTGGAGGGCTTGGCCCTGCCCACTCGAGCCTCAGAAGCCTACTGAGCTCCCAGGCCGGGTCCCCTGCCCTCTAAAGCCCCCTCCAGGCCACATGGGTCCTGGGGACATAGGAGGGAGGTGGGGGGAGAGCAGGAGAGGCAGGCAGGAGGGGCCCTCCAGGACCGGACGAGAGGGAGAGAAGCTGAGAACGTGTGCCCTGCCCACTCGAGCCCAGGAAGTTGCTGGGCTCCCAGGTGGGGGCCCCACCCTCTGAGACCACAGGCAGGAGGCACATCTGGGCCCCTTCTGTTCAATAGAGCCTAAGGCCCACATTCCACACCCCCCAAGGGCCTTTTTCATCCCTGGGGGTCCTAAGCATAGGACCTGCCCACCACCCAAACCCCGCCCCTGCTTAGGTCCCACCCTCCACAGCCAAGGCCTTTTCCACCTTTTTTTTTCTTCTCCTCTCTTTTACTATTGTGGTTCTGTTTTACCTTCTGGTTGTTGTTTCACCTATATTTTTATTTTAATATTCTTTCTAACATATCTGTTAGTTTCCTAGTCTAATTTTATTTTTTTACTTTGTTATTGTTCTCCCCTCACTTTTTTTTTTTTTTTTTTTTTTGCGCCACTCCGTGCAGCTTGCAGAATCTTCGTTCGTGAGCCTGGGGTCAGTCCGAAGCTCCTGCACTGGGAGCTCCAAGTCTGAATCACTGGACTAACAGAGAACCTCAGAGCCCAGGGAATATTCATCTGAGTGAGGTCTCCTGGAGGTCCTCATCTCGGCACCAAGACCCAGCTCTACCCAACAGCCTACAAACTCCAGTGTTGGAAGCCTCAGGCCAAACAACCTGAGGAAACACAATCCCACTCATCAGAAAAAAAATAAGATGGCAAAAAAAAATGTCAAATATGAAGGAGCAAGGTAAAAAACTACAAAACCAAATAAATGAAGAGGAAACAGGCAATATACCTGAAAAAGAATTCACAAAAATGATGGTAAAGATGATCCAGAATCTCAGAAATAGAATGGAGGCATGGATTGAGAAAATACAAGAAATAATAAAGATCTAGAAGAACTAAAGAACAAACAAACAGAGATGAACACCACAATAAGTGAAATGAAAAATCCACTACAAGGCATCAATAACAGAATAACTTAGGCAAAAGAATGAATAAGTGAGCTGGAAGACACAATGGTGGAAGTAACTGCTGAGGAGAAGAATAAGGAGAAAAGAATAAAAAGAATTAAAGACAATCTCAGAGACCTCTGGGACAACACTAAACGCAACAACATTCAAATTATAGGGGTTCCAGAAGAGGAAGAGAAAAAGAAAGGGTCTGAGAAAATAGTTGAAGAGATTATAGAGGAAAACTTCCTTAACATGGGAAAGAAAATAGTCACCCAAGTACAGGAAGCACAGGGAGTCCCATACAGAATACACCCGAGGAGAAACACTCCAAGACACATATTAATCAAACTAACAAAAATTAAATTCAAAGAAAAAATGTTAAAAGCAGCAAGGGAAAAACAACAAATAACATACAAAGGAAACCCCATAAGGTTATCAGCTGACTTTTCAGCAGAAACTCTGCAGGCCAGAAGGGAGTGGAAGCATATACTTAAAGTGATGAAAGAGAAAAACCTACAACCAAGATACTCTAGCCAGCAAGGATCTCATTCAGATTCCATGGAGAAATCAAAAGCTTTTCAGACAAGCAAAGTGCTAAGAGAGTTCAGCAGCATCAAACCAGCTTAACAACAAATGCTAAAGAAACTTCTTTAGGCAGGAAACACAAGAGAAGAAAAAGGACTCACAAAAACAAACCCAAAACAATTAAGGAAATGGTAATAGGAACATACATATCGATAATAACCTTGAATGTAAATGGATTAAATGCCCCAACCAAAAGACACAGACTGGCTGAATGGATACAAAAATAAAACCCATATATATGCTGTCTACAAGAGACCCACTTCAGACCTAGGGACACATACAGACTGAAAGTGAAGGGATGGAAAAGATATTCCATGCAAATGGAAATCAAAAGAAAGCTGGAGTAGCAATACTCGTATCAGACAAAATAGACTTTAAAATAAAGACTGTTAAAGGAGACAAGGAAGCACACTACATAATGATCAAGGGATCAATCCAAGAAGAAGATATAAACAATTATAAATGTTTATGCACCCACATAGGAGCACCTCAATACATAAAGCAAATGCTAACAACAATGAAAGGGGAAATCAACACTAAGACAATAATAGTAGGGGACTTTCACACCTCACTTACACCAATGGACAGATCATCCAAAAAGAAAATAAATAAGGAAACACAAGCTTTAAATGACACAATAGACCAGATAGATTTAATGGATAATTATAGATCATTCCACCCAAAAGGGGTAGAATACACTTTCTTTTCAAGTGCACACAGAACATTCTCCAGGACAGATCACATCTTGAATCACAAATCAAGCCTCAGAAAATTTAAGAAAATTGAAATCGTATCAAGCATCTTTTCTGACCACAACACTATGAGATTAGAAAACAATTACAGGAAAAACACTGTGAAAAACACAAACAGATGGAGGCTAAACAGTGTGCTACTAAATAACTAAGAGATCACTGAAGAAATCAAAGAATAAAAAAAACCATACATAGAAACAAATGACAATGAAAACACGACGACCCAAACCTACGGGACGCCGCAAAAGGAGCTCTATGAGGGAAGTTTATAGCAATTCAATCTCACCTCAAGAAACAAGAAAAACCTCAAATAAACAATCTAACCCTACACCTAAAGCAATGAGAGAAAGAAAAACAAAGAAAACCCAAAGTCAGTAGAAGGAAAAAAAAATCATAACGATTAGAGCAGACGTAAATGAAACAGAAATGAAGAAAACAATAGCAAAGATCAATAAACCTAAAAGCCAGTTCTTTGAGAAGATAAACAAAATTAATAAACCCTTAGCCAGATTCATCAAGAAAAAAAGGGAGAGGATGCAAATCAGTAAAATTAGAAATGAAAAAGGAGAGATCACAACTGATACCACAGAAATACAAAGGATTATATGAGACTACTACAAACAACTATATGCCAATAAAATGGACAACCACGAAGAAATGGACAAATTCTTGGAAAGGTACAATTTTCCAAGACAGAGCCAGGAAGAATTAGAAAATATAAACAGACCTATCACAAATAAAGTAATTGAAACTGTAATTAAAAATCGTCCAACAAACAAAAAGTCCAGGACCAGATGGCTTCACAAGCGAATTCTATCAAACATTTAGAGAAGAGCTAACACCATCCTTCTCAAACTCTTCCAAAAAATTGAACAGGGAAGAACACTCCCAAATTCGTTCTGTGAAGCCACCATCACCCTGATACCAAAACCAGGAAAAGGTATCACAACAAAAGAAAATTATAGAGCAATATCACTGAAGAACATAGATGTAAAAATCGTGAACAAAATACTAGCAAACAGACCCCAACAACATATTAAAAGGATCATACACCATGATCAAGTGGGATTTATCCCAGGGATACAAGGATTCTTCAATATATGCAAATCAATCAATGTGATCCACCATATTAACAAATTAAGGAATAAAAACCATATGATCATCTCAACAGATACAGAAAAAGCTTTTGACAAAATTCAGCACCAATTTATGATAAAAACTCTCCAGAAACTGGGCACAGTGGGAACCCACCTCAACATAATAAAGGCCAAGTATGACAAACCCACAGCAAACATCATACTCAATGGTGAAAAACTGAAAGCATTTCCACTAAGATCAGGAACAAGATAAGGATGTCCACTCTCACCACTATTATTTAACATAGTTTTGGAAATCCTAGCCATGGCAATCAGAGAAGAACAAGAAATAAAAAGAATACAAATTGGAAAAGAAGTAAAACTGTCACTGTTGGCAGATGACATGACACTATACATAGAAAATCCTAAAGATGCCAGCAGAAAACTCCTAGAACTAATCAACAAATTTGATAAGGTTGCAGGACACAAAATTAATGCACAGAAATCTCTGGCATTCCTATATACTAACAATGAAAAATCAGAAAGACAAATTAAGGAAACACTCCCATTTACCACTGCAACAAAAAGAGTAAAATACTGGGCTTCCCTGGTGGCACAGTGGTTGAGAGTCTGCCTGCCAATGCAGGGGACACGGGTTTGTGCCCCGGTCCGGGAAGATACCACATGCCGCGGAGCTGCTAGGCCCATGAGTCATGGCCACTGAGCCTGCGCGTCCGGAGCCTGTGCTCTGTAACGGGAGAGGCCACAACACTGAGAGGCCCACGTACCGCCAAAAAAAAAAAAAAAGAATAGAATAAAATACCTAGCAGTAAACCTACCTAAGGAGGCAAAAACTTGTACTCTACTCTGAAAACTATAAAACACTGATGAAACAAAGATGATATAAACAGATGGAGAAATATACCATGCTTTTGGATTGGAAGAATCAATATTTTGAAAATGACTACTACCCAAAGCAATCTACAGATTCAATGCAATCCCTATCAAATTACCAATGGCATTCTTCACAGAATTAGAACAAAAATTTTACAATTCATATGGAAACACAAAAGATCCCAAATAGCCAAAGTAATCTTGAGAAAGAAAAATAGAGCTGGAGGAATCAGGCTCCCCAACTTCAAACTATACTACAGAGCTACAGTAATCAAGACAGTATGCTACTGGCACAAAAAGAGAAATATAGATCAATGGAACAGGACAGAAAGCCCAGAGATAAACGCATACCCATATGGCCACTAATTTACAACAAAAGAGGCAAGAATATACAATGGAGAAAAGACAGCCTCTTCAATGAGTGGTGCTGGGAAAACTGGACAGCTACATGTAAAAGAATGAAATTAGAACACTTCCTAACAGCATACACAAAAATAAACTCAAAATGGATTAAAGACCTAAATGTAAGACCAGACACTATAAAACTCTTAGAGGAAAACATAGGAAAAACACTCTGACATAAACCACAGCAAGATCTTTCTTGACCCACCTCCTAGAGTAATGAAAATAAAAACAAAAATAAACAAATGGGACCTAATGAAACTTAAAAGCTTTTGCATAGCAAAGGAAACCATAAACAAGATGAAAAGACAACTCCCAGAATGGGAGAAAATATTTGCAAATGAAACAACGGACAAAGGATTAATGTCCAAAATACACAAGAAGCTCATGGAGCTCAATATCAAAATAACAAACAATCCAATTAAAAAATGGGCAGAAGACCTAAATATACATTTCACCAAAGAAGACATACAGATGGCGAAGAAGCATATGAAAGGATGCTCAACATCACTAATTATTAGAGAAATGCAAATCAAAACTACAATGAGGTATCACCTCACACCGGTCACAATGGCCATCTTCAAAAAAGCTACAAACCATAAATGCTGGAAGGGGTGTAGGGAAAAGGGAAACCTAGTTCACTGCTGGTAGGAATGTAAATTGATACAACCACTATGGAGAACAGTATGAAGGTTCCTTAAGAAACTAAAAATAGAACTACCATACCATACAACCTAGCTATCCCACGACTGGGCATATACCCTGAGAAAACCATAATTCAAAAATAGACATGTAGCACAATATTCATTGCAGCACTACTTACAATATCCGGGACATGGAAGCAACCTAAATGTCCATCAACAGATGAACGGATAAAGAAGATGTGGCACATATATACAATGGAATATTAGCCATAAAAAGAAACGAAATTGAGTTATTTCTGCTGAGGTGGATGGACCTAGAGTCTGTCATACAGAGTGAAGTAAGTCATAAAGAGAAAAGCAAATACCGTATGCTAACACATATACATGGAATCTAAAAAAAAAAAAAATGGTACTGATGAACCTAGTGGCAGGGCAGGAATAAAGATGTAGACATAGAGAATGGACTTGAGGACCTGGGGAGGAGGGGAAAGCTGGGGTGAAGTGAGAGTAGCATCGACACATATACACTACCAAATATAAAATAGCTAGTGGGAAGCAGCAGCATAGCACAGGGAGTTCAGCTCGGTGCTTTGCAACAACCTAGAGGGGTGGGTTAGGGAGGGTGGGAGGGAGGCTCAAGAGGGAGGGGATATGGGGATGTATGTGTGCATGTGGCTGATTCACTCTGTTGTGTGACAGAGGCTAGTGCAGTATTGTGCAGTTATACTCCAATAAAAATCTATTAAAAAAAATCAGCTGACACACACACACACAAAAATGAGTGATCACTTCAAGATAGTACACATAGATGCTCTCTACTGGTGATATAAAAATGGAGATCTCAAACTGGAATTCAATAACATTTTTTGAGATCTTCAAATTAACTGTAAACTCTTTAAAAGAAACATATGATGCATTATATATATAAACATGTAAGTATATAATATATATGTCATACATATTGATGAGAGTATTAATAAATATGAGTGTACACTCTATAAATGGGATGAATGTGGATGTTACAGTAAGATGTGTAGTGTTTGAATATAGGTACTTTCCCTCTCTATATATGAGGTAAAAAAGAGGATAACCATAGTTATATAGTAGCTACTTCATAAAACTATTGTGATAAATAAATGGGATAATACATTTAAAATAATAAGAACAATGCTTAGCCTATAGGAGATCCTAGATCAATGTTATACATCATGATCATCATTCCCACCACCACATCCATCATCATCATCATTATCATCATCATCATCATCATCATCACCATCTTCACCACCAAGTACAACAGGTGATTTCCGTCTCTATATTTGCCTTTGGATACCAAGTAGTCCCACTGGACATATCATAGCCTGATAAGAAAAGAACAAAGGCAAACTTAATAGGCAAATAACCCTTTCCTGTCATGTGGAGGCCAAATGGTATCATGCTCCATTGCACTGATTTCACAGTGATTCAAAGAGAAGACTGTTAGGACAAGGTTGAGTCATCTCTCGGCACATGGTAGTACTGAAGAGTCATTCCCACTCTCCCATTATCGGGTTAGAAACAGTAAGAATAGAAATTTATTTCTAGTCTTTGGTCTATGTGTATTTCTATATTATTAACATTAAAACAGTAACATTTAACCCTGAAATCAATGAGAAATGTTTCACTTTAAAGGATGAACTATCTACCACATAAGTATAAGAAATATTTCAACAATAGAAGGAAGATCACTTGTCTGTCTGTCCTCATAACTGACAGGTTGATAAAAGCATTGGACTGTCAATGGATCTTAAATTCTCTAAGCCATAAATTCTTTCTGGCAAAGTGAATGAGTTTATCTTAGAAGTCTCATGAGGCTCTAACAGTTGGTGATTCAATACATTACACGGAAATTATATCATCTTAATGTGAGCCATAAATATACATACTTCTTTTTGATCAATGTGGATATCAACAATGTTTAGTGGAATAAACATCAAAATAAAAATTAGAAAGAACAAAACTGTGCAAGCAGTAAGGGCAATCTCAAAGACACATCTCAAAGCTTACTATCATGGACTTAGGTAAACTGTAAGTGTTTTTTTCTAATTCCATAATAATAAAAGATGACATACCTGAGCTACTGTGATTCTGAATCCTATCTATGACCAGAAAAGCTACACATAAGCGTATGTAATGTATATCCATCTCCCTTAAGAGACTTCAGATACTAGGCTAATTAAAGTAAACATTATTCTATTCTTACTTTATAAATGCTTAATGTACTACTGAATCTTAATAAATATTTAATAATATTAGGAACCAACAGAGTGACAAAGTCATTTTCCCTTTATAGATACAGTGTTTTAACTGAAGTAAAGGAACTTTATAAAGTCCAAATGTTCTATAACTAGAGTATTCAGAACCCATAATTGTTAAGAGACCTCCATAGCGGTATCTATATTAGCATTTAAATGGAGCAATATTTTTTGAAACCAGTACCTCTGTTGAAATAATATGGTAGATTAACAGAAAACAATCTGTTGAGCTATGATGTGACATTTTTCAATAAAATACATAAACTGCTTCAAAAAATTGCCCAGAATAGATTTAATCCATTTCTTTTATTTAATTTTAGTTCCAACTAAACTTTCTATTTCTCACTCCAGGAAAATTCCTTCAAAGCTATTCTTGGTTAGGACTAATAAAACTGACATGTATATGTACTTCTATGTAAGACTGCATATATATGTAGCTATAAAAAAAATCTGTGCAGTCTTTAAAGTTTGTATTATGAGGAAGAACTGAAGACAAAATTAGATTTGCTTTTGACAGTGAGTTTCAAGCTATCTATGGAAAAATAAAGTGATTTTTTCTTTGTTTTTGTTTTGTATTTTTTTTGAATGAATTTTATCCAAAACACTCCCTTCTTTTAAAATCTCTTCCCTAGCTCTTCTAGTTAGCTGGGATTACATAAAGTGAATTTGAGGTATAAGCCATGGTTTGGGTTGCTTTTTGCATACCATGTGTACTGTGAAGTAGAAAAAGTTCCTTCATGGACCGAGCAAGGAAAGGAGAAGGAATACGTGTGTGAAAAAGAAAATGTGTCATCTTCCTTGGTCCTGCACCCTTGTATCTTCCTAATGGACTCTCCTCCTTTTCCCAATGTATGTTTCGATTTCTTGAAACTTAAGGTTTTTGAATGACAAATTTTATAATACAAAAATTTATAGAGACTAAATAAATATGTAGGAAAATGGATAAGGCTAATTATTGAATTTCTTTCTTTCAACTAAAACTATAAACTCTCCTAAGTAGAAAGTATATAAATATCTTGAGATATTTTTTTGAAGAAGTATAGTAATTTCAAGGACATACTATCCAAATGGTGGGTTAAGACAATTGATTTGTCTCATGCTATTACCAGAGTTTATAAATATTTGTTCACACTGAGATTTATTCAGAATTGGTTGAGGTTGTCGGATGGACATTAGATGAAAAATTTAAGCTATGCTCAGATGGACTGAATATAAATAAAGAAGTAGGTTTAATTTTCAGAGTATCTTTGATATCACTTAGCTATCTAAATATCATTTAGAAGTTTGTTATTTTTTTAATTCAATGCTTTGGAAAATGCAAAAGTGTTTCAATTCAAAGCACTGTAGAGAATTTTAGCACAGGATTAAGATCTGCTGTGATTCTATGTTCAGAATATCAGAACAAAGCTTAATTTCAACATTGCATTCTCCAAGATATAACCTCCAATCAGGTATAAAAATGACTTCTTGTTGTCACTGCTGTTTTTAAAGCACTTAATCCTGATGCTTACTCCCTACTTCAAAGATGGGACACCTGCTCAATTCAGAAAAGCCTGTGCTAGACAATGCATATGACTGAATGACATCAAGTAATGACCCCTGGTCTGTTGTCTAGGGATAAATTATTGTTGGTTCAGTAGATTACACTCATTCATTTTTACACTTCAACACAGAAGAGCATGTATTTTATAGGGTATCACAGTTACTTAAACGTCTTAGGAAATGTCTCTGTACATAACCATGTGATCAATATGAACAAACTTAAAAATAATGATTTCATCTCTTTTTGTTGTTGTTAGTATTGTGCCTATATCTTTGCACATGTTAAAGTGATTAAACAAGAAGTCATTAGACTGAGGTGGCACTAATGCCTTGGTGGCCTGTATAAGCAAATCAAAACCTACGCCAGAGTCAATTCCATAAAGGCATTCATATCTCAGAAAAAAAAAATTAAGAACCACCAATCACAAACAGCAAACTAGGCTTTCCCAAATAAGGCAATGACTTAAGCTACAGCCAATCAACAATCCTTGCTGTGCTTCCGGGTCTGCCCTGCCCTATGAAAGCATTTCCCCTAACTTCAGTCGGCAGAGCACTGCTAGTCACTTTTGATTTGGCCACTGCAGGATTAAAATCTATCTAATCAAGTAAACTCTTGAAAATTCTAATCTAGCTCAGTTTATCTTTTAACATAAAGAAAGATTATAAGAGAGGAAATGGTTTGGACCAAATTGTAGATACGCTTTTAACAGCCAATGCATCCAACACTGGGTGAAAAACACACATGTGGAGTAGAAAGAGCATATTTATCTGACCCAAAAGACTAAACTAACATTTTATCAGATATAATTCTAGATAATTTGAACGTTGGCTAATAGCATTCAGGTAAGAAACCTGTCTAACCAGTTCTGCTATTTTCTAGATAAGGGCAGGTAAATTCCAAATTCTAAAATCCCCTTTGCCACTGTAGTCAGAGAAGATACTGATGATGTTACACAAAAAGCATCCTGTTTTTTTTCTTGTTACTGTCTAAGGCAGGATTAAGAACCTAAGTTTAGGTTTAAACCCCAGTTTAGATTCAATCATGAATTTATTACTCCAGCAATAAAGAGTTAACATTAAAGATATTACGCTCATTTTGATGAAGAAAGCATAGTATAGATGGAACAATATGTTGATTTCAGATTTAAAAAGAGCAGAACTGTAGAGTCCTGGCTGAAGAAACATAAGCGATTCTGGTGTGGCAGATATAATTTTATTTTCCTCAAACCAATTCATTTTTCCACTCATCACACAAGAAGAATATATTACCAGTTACCTCTTGCTGCTAAGTGTAACTTTGTTCTGGACACAGGAATATGACATTTTAAGCCTGGTTTTTGAAATGTCCTCTATTCTCTTGCATAATTATTGGCCTCAGTCCTCAGGGGTGAATTCAAAGAGTTACAATAGACAAAACCATACAGTGGAAGAAGTCTGGATACTTGTATCATTATACATATTCTGTGGATTTCAAGAATCAGGTGATCCGAAACTCTGCATGCCTTTCATTCTTTCTGGAGATTCTGGATTTGATCTGTGGAGACTGAATGATGAAATTCTGTGTTGTCACTCTTAGGGTAAAAGTGAGGGCAAAAGTGAGGGCATTCTATGTGTAAAAAGAAAGATGAAATGTAACATTTGGAAAAAGGGATGGAGGAGACGCCTCAGAGAGTCACTTGACCTTCACTAAACTATGAAATTAGAAATTGTTTTAAGACACTGAGATTTTGGGGTTTTTTATTAGAGAAATTATGAACCGTCCCTCTTAACACACACAAAAATACTGATGGCAGTATTTTAAAAATGGTGTTTAGAGCAAAATAACCCTTTTGAAAAGTATGACTGAAAAACATATAATTATTGTAAACTTTGAATATTTAGAGACTTAGAATTCTCTGTGCATAGTAATATGGATACTAATTAAAGGGTATGGTCAGCCAAGAACATGATAATGTGGACATGAATAGTGTGAATTAGGCACAAGAGGATCAGTAATAGAAGAGAAATTCAAAACAAAAGAGAACAGAGTTAGTGCAGGGTTTTAAAATGTCATAGTTAGGAGGAAATTAAAAATTAGTATTTGAACCCCCAGAGCCTATCATTTAGATTTTTGTGCATATGGGATTGATTTACTAATAAAATATTCATCTAGGTCCTACCACCATCTTAGATTAAATTTTTTTGTCTTAATTTATAGAAAATTTATATCCATTGTATTTCATTGTATGACTCCCATTGATTTCTCCCTTAACATTTTCATTAACCTCCTCATTCAGAAGCATTCCTAATCTTATTAATTGTTATTTGGTAGACCACATCTGACATGTACAGTAGGGATAATATTGCCAAATCGGGCAAACAAGTTGAAAACAACACTGTGCATGGTCTAACCTAAGAAAGATTACTGTTCACTGTGCATTACACTCTAGGAAGTTTAAAGATTATTAAGGGAAATAATATGTCTTTAGTGTAGAATCATTATCATAATTCCATCTGTTATCATTATTTTAAAAAGTGTTACGGGAATAACGCTTGATCAGGTACTCCTTAGAATTAAGTATATCCCAGATATAAATCATTTTCTTATAGGTGCATTTCTCAGTTCCTTAGAAGTAAGTATATCCCAGATATAAATCACTTTCTTATAGGTACATTTCTCAATTACCTGCTTTGTATTGTTTCTTTCAGTGAAACACCAAAAATGTCTTAGCAATCTTAAAATGAATAGTTTGTTCCTATATAACATACTCATCAACAGGAAGTAAAATACAGATGCAAATAAAATCTTATACTCCTTCTACTCTTTTTTTCTAGCAGCATCAGTGGTTCTGATAATGATCCGCTCTATTTTTCTTCATGATAATAACAATCTTTGACATTGTCTCATCCACAAACTCACATTATTATCCAGGCTGCATGCTGTAAATATGTTATCAAGCCTTCCTTTGGAGCATCTGGAACACCCTGGTTTTACTGTCTAAGAAAATACACAAAAGCAGAACATACAAAGCTACGCACAATATTGGAACTGAGGTCAGTATCACTGGGCTAATACATCAGTGGAAAGTGGGAAGCTAATTCAGGGTTCTGTTCCTTCCATCTCTATAGACAAGCCATTCCTTAGAGCTGTGAATCTTTGCTTTGTTTCCATATGTTTGTGGTGGGAATAGAGCAGGGGTAGTTCATCGTAATTATCTCTAGAGGACAAGGAAAACAGAAAATTAAGCTAAATATTAAAGTAATTAGGGACAAAATCATTGCTTTCAATTCTGAGATCATTCTTTCTATGTAATTTGAACAGTTTATAGACAAAATTGCCTAACTCAAAATGCAGCTTTGGATATTTTGATTCCTCATTTGATTCACAGTGACCAAATTTTCATTGTTTGGAGCCAGGGAATTTGTGTCCACCACCATAACTTGTGAGGTGTAAAACTGAGGCATGCTTTTAATTTGCATTCTTATATTTGCTCAAGCAATGCAACATCCTCCAAAGATGTTATTATTCATTCCTTATCATTCTGTCTTTTATGCATGGGAGTCAAATGCTCAATGGAGGAAAAACTTCCATGAAGTCGAAGTCTTTACCAATTATTTCATTATCATATTGGTTTTAATAATGGTTTTACTGGAAGACAATTCTGGACTTCTCAAGAAATAGAATTTTTTAAAATTTTAAACTTGGAATATAATAGCATAATTTTATTGCAAGATTTGTTTTTTCAACTGGCCTAAGGGTTAGAGGAAAATGGATAAATGAGTTTCTGACTGTTGGTGATTTAATGTACCATCTGTTTGAAGGAAAAATATTCACAGTATTTTAAAGCCTTCTTTGAAAATTCTATTTAACGCTACTACACAAATATCTGTCGATCTAATTCACATAAAGTAACTTCTATGAGGGTAGGAACAGGGTTTTTGTGGCTCACTGTCAATTTCCAATAAGGAAATTAATGGCACAAAATAGACTCCTGATAAATAAATGCTATTTAAATTTTAACTAGTTGGATGGACAAAATGAAAGAGCAATGGGCTCAGATTTTTATAAATTCAGAACTGTATAATACCTTTCACAAACTTGTCATATAAAACATACCTTCTTCAGCCATCAATTTCCTTACTTATAAATGAGGGATTCTACTGTTCAGTTTCTATGACAGCTTTTGCTCCAAAGAAGTTCGTTCTAGCTTCATCCCAAGATTCCCACTTTCAACAATGTGTGGCTGACAAAGATATGAGTCCCCAGGCCTCATTCACAGCCGCCACCTCCCACATTGTTAGAGATAGTCTTCCTCGCCTTCTCTTGCTCTAACCCCTGTCAGTGACCTTAGGTGTTTGGTATCAACATAGAGTGTTTAACAGGCTCATCTCTCCACCACAGAAGCCATAGAGGAAGCTGGACTGATGATTTTCTCTCTCCCTGGATCCTTAAGGGAGTTATTAAAATAGCACTTGTGTTGAAAAGGGAAACTTTTTTTCAAATTAGGCAGACTAAGCAAATAGAACAGAAGTGAAACAGGGTACTTTAGGGATATGAGCCAAAAACTTACGTAGGCTTCCTGAAAATAAAGTGCACTTTCTGCCTCAAGATAAGAAGCATATTCTTCCAAATAACCTGGAGTTTACTGATCCATAGTTCAGGCCCAGGTTAAATTTTTTTTCCATGGAAAGCGTTTACATAAACTACCCTTATAACAACCTAATGTCATGTTCCTTATGCCATTACACTTAAATGAACTATTTAGTTAGTAAGACATAACTCATGCTAAGGTGGTTAATTTTACTACATTGTACATGATGCAAGCATGGAAATTATGTTAAAAAAAGAATAATATTTTATTCTCATTTGGTTGATAATTACACATAGGATGATACCCAAAAAAGTAAGAGTGCACACTCTCTGAAATTAAATTCTTACAATATTTAAACATTTATTTTTTTCTTTATATGCATTATAACAGCTGATTTCTAAAATCTGACAAATAAAATGAAAATTTACCATGGATGAACCCCTGTCCTAGTCTCCCTTTGCTGATGCTTCTTTAGTTTCTTGATGACTTGATATTTTCGTCACAAAACATAATAGATTCATTTAGGAAAAATAGAATTATGGGGTCAAGATGATGTGCATTTCATCCAAGTTGAAAACTGAAAAACACATCTTTCTCTGATTCTCACTTGATAATCATTAAACTGATTAACTAAACAACAACAACAAAACTTCCCTTTTAAAAACTCTTTTATTTTAAAAATTCTAGTATTAAATTTAGCTCTTCAAGACCTTTCAAAATTTCTTGGACCCTCCCAAAGTTTATTTGGCTTATTAGGGATATTTTGGCTTTATCCCTTTAGACTTCTCTTTTCCACTTCCTGTGTGCTTTTTTTTTTTTAATTTTTATTGGAGTATAGTTGATTTACAATGTTGTGTTAGTTTCTGATGTACAAGCAAAGTGAATAAGTTATACATATACATATATCCACTCTTTTTCAGATTCTATTCCCATATAGGTCATTTCAGAGTACTGAGTAGAGTTCTCTGTGCTATAAAGTAGGTTCTTATTAGTTATCCATTTTATATATAGTAGTGTGTACATGTCAACCCCAATCTCCCAATTTATCCCTCCCCCCATTTTCCCTCTGGTAACCATAAGTTTGTTTTCTACGTCTGTGACTCTATTTCTGTTTTGTAAATAAGTTCACTTGTATTCTTTTTTTTTTTTAGATTCCACATATAAGTTGAATGTAATCTGTCTTTCTCTGCCAGACTTACTTCACTCAGTATGACATCTCTAGGTCCATCCATATTGCTGCAAATGGCATTATTTCCCTTTAGACTGTTAATAACAATGTCAGGTAAGGTTGCAACTCTGCATTAGGAGACTAGAATCATAAGTTATAATCCCAACTCTACCAAATGATATTTGTCTTACTACTTGTTTTCATCTTTTCATTATAAAATTATGGGTTGCAACTACATCTCTAAGGCCTTCTTCGATCTCCAATTAACAAAAAGAAAGCAAATTACATTTCGTGGATTTTTTATGCTTCAGATCCTTTGCTAGGACAGGGGAAACCTAGGACAAAGATGAAACAATCTTTTTTTCCCAGATGGCCTTTGGAATCAATTGGGAAGGATATAGTTGAGTGTGGACTGAACATGGGAGTAGTCAACCATCTCCAGATAACAACCAATTTCAGAGAGCAACCTTGAAGAAGAGACACACCTCACAGGAGTCGTTTTTTTTTTTTTTTTTTTTTAAATTTATTTTTTTTTTTTGCAGTACGTGGGCCTCTCACTGCTGTGGCCTCTCCCGTTGCGGAGCACAGGCTCTGGACGCGCAGGCTCAGCGGCCATGGCTCACGGGCCCAGCCGCTCTGCGTGCGGCATGTGCGATCTTCCCGGACCGGGGCACGAACCCGTGTCCCCTGCATCAGCAGGCAGACTCTCAACCACTGTGCCCCCAGGGAAGCCCCAGGAGTCGTTTTATACTCTCCTATTCTTCAATTGCTCCTCTTTTTACTGAGATGACTCTTCCTCATCCATTATACTCTAGCAATCTCTTTCCCATCTTCCTCACAACAATTACCTGAACACACTAAGCTTATTCCTGCCTCCAGGCCTTTTTATTTTCTCTTCCTTCTAACTGGCTTGCTCTTCTACTGGCTCCTTTTAAAAGGAGGTATTTACTTTTTAATCAAAGTCTTATATATATACATATCTATCTCTATATATATAGGCACACACACACACACACACACACCCCTAATTTATAACTTGAAATGTATTAAAATGATTATAATAAAGAAGACAAAGACCTGCCTTCAGAGGCAATTCACTTCAACTTTATAAGTTTCTTCTGGTTTATATCTATTTGTAACAACAAAGAAATCTGAGTTAAGGAAGTTTTCCATTTTATGAAAATCAACAAGAGAATGTATGAGAGAAATAGGATCCAGCAAGAGACTTGGCTCTTACAAGGGCCAAGTGTATGTCTAGTTACTCAGAAAAATATGTGGTCACCAATTCCAGATTGAGGACTCTTAGATACATAACATGGAGCCTAAGAACCTTTTCACCTGGGTGATTTTAATTATCAATAAAACCACACAAAGCACCTATTTTTTTACCTAGAAAATTAACTGAATCATTCTTTAAGTAAGTTCTAGTAAATGAAGCTATAATAATTTACCTTTTATGAAAACAGAAAAACAAACTTACAAAGTTAATATCATACCCTAAAACTGACTCAATAATGTACTTCAATGATTGTTTTCTAAACACCAGGAAATAGATTATCCCAGGAAACTTCAAATTATTAGTCTAATTATAAACTGTACTAAATATAATTTATAGAAAAAAATCACAAAGATCTCTCTCCTTTTCTAAAGCAACAGTACTATGTTTTGCATTATTCATTTTCCCATTTTTTGTTTTATTATTTATAGGTATTTCACAAATATATAGTGTATTTTATTAGTCTATCACTTTCCATAACAATTTTTGTCTAGCCAAGTAGACTAAATTCTTTGGGATTATGGAAAAGTTCAATTTTCTTTCCCCACAGAGTAACTTGCTTAGATTTTGTATCACAATAGGTATTTTTATTTATAGAAGAAAAAGAGGTCATAAAGGAAAATACACTTGGTTATTTTGAGTAGTTTACTCAAACCAAGTTTTTCATAATCACTGAAATATATTAAAACGCTAACAATTTGTACCATTAATCATTCCATTCATAATAACAGTAAAAGCACTCATTTTCCCCTAGAGTAGAACTCTTCCTTCTTCAACAGATGTAAGTGAACATCTAACTGGAACTATACTTGAAAACGCCACACCATTCCGCTATCAGCAAATACACAATCTGATTAGTTCTGACACCAAGACCTTTCTAGTAATCTAAAATATAATGTCTCATGTAAGTTACTGTTTAACAATCACACAGAAGGTTAAGTAGCAAAAAGAAGATTAGTGTTTTTGGATACCAGCAGTATATCATCAGCAATATTTCTGACAAATAAAAGTCATTAGTTTGCCAACATTTTTAATGAAATCATGATTAATAAATGCATCTCAAAGGTCTACATTAAAGTCAAGGCATTTGGGTGATAAATGTAAACATGCAGAATTTGCTTTGCCAAAAGCTGTGTGTTTCACTTACACAGCTCCACTGATTGATATGTCCATTATTCTAATACATAATTTATCACATCAAGGGGGACAATTCATTATGTGCATAGTATAACCAGGGAGTTCTAAACACCAAAACCTTTAGGAGACTTAACAGGTTGCCTAGGTACTCAAATTATTTTTTCATTATAAAGTGGAGACTTGAAAAAAAATTAACAAAAGTAGCATTTACCAAAACAAGACAAAACCTCAAATGTTATAGTTTTAATTTACTTGAGAGCATTTGACACATTCTTTCCCCAGGTAACATTTCTATCGCCCTCTCTGTTTTCATTCCTTATGAGATGTCTATCTGTTGTTAAACTTAAATCAATAAGAAATGGGATGACGTCCCAATCCCTGTCAAATAAAAATTCTGTGGCTGTATTGCTTAAACTAGAAATAGCAGTATGTACCATTCTACTTCAAAGCTCATTGAATTAAATTATAGATTATGGCATTCCTCTCTCTATTTAAAACATGAAACGTGGAATAGTATATCACATTGGGTTTCCAATCATTCATTCTTTGATGCAGTCATCTGCAAAACTCAAATCTACTGCCATATTTTGATGTAATCTAGAACTCAAAAAATGAATTTAACAGATCCTATGAATATCTTATTAGGAAAAATACATGCTTTTGTTGAAGATAAAAACTGTGGTGATAGATGGGATATTCCTCTGAGTTTTTGATGCATACTTGGTTTTTAGAAAGCTAAGAATTTGAATATAACCTTCAGATAAACACAGAAGGCAGTATTACAGAAATGCCTTTACATTTTTACACATAAAGTGAGAACAGATGACTGAGCATACTGATTAGTTGATAGTATCAAATTTTATGCCTCCACAGCTCACAATCATTTAACTGCACTTTCTTCATTCTCATCAGCAGAATCATAAAAAAAAGCCAACATTTAAAATTGTGTGTTTTTTTTAATTAGCAGAGATGCACTTAAGGATATCCAGTTCTGAATTACAACTTGAAAACTATATTTTAAAATTAAATTAATCTATTTCAACTTGATCTACAGAAATGATGTACCCATTTCAAGGATCAAATGTTTCACATTGTTTTCTTAAGGATATTATAAAAATTAACTAATTGAAATGGAATATATTTATTTGATAAGTGTCTATTTTAAGTAAGGAAAGCTGTCAGAAATTACACCAGGAGACATAACTTTGCAGGTTTATATCCACAAGATTATGTTTTTGAGCTTTTGAGTGTCACTATAATCAAAACACCATAATCAAGAAACAGTCACAACATTAAAGACATTCTTTATCTACTCCTAAGATAGTTTTATTGATATATCCTGCTCCCCAAACTTTTTACTCGACTTCTATTCTTCCTTCAGTAAATTTAGTGGCTATTTTGGCATAGAGAGATATAGAATCAAAGCATTTTGGAGGCTTCTAAAACTGATTTACAAATCCTATCTTCAGTCCCCAATTTTGAGTTTTAGTTTGGTAAAGTCATTGCCATTATAACTGCATTACTTTACACTCCAAATAGATCATTTAACTCACTATTTGGATAGGGATTATCAATGGGGTGAAAGAAAAGTCTAAATATTTCAAATATTTTAGTTTATTTGCATCTATAAATATTTATTTAGCGTTTCGGTTCATAGAATTAGTATCTCTCCTGGTCTTTTGGCTCAACCACCTGTACCTTCTTTCAGGCCTGTAGCACCAGAGCACCTGCTTCTGAGAGGAGCTATTTGATCCCTCACACAGGTATTTGTCAGCTGTGTCTCTAAATGATTATATAAACCATTTCAAGGTGTGAGAGAAAAGGACTTGTCTCACCTACAGCTTTGTCCATAATGTTACGAACTG
This sequence comes from Aethalodelphis obliquidens, assembly GCF_003676395.1. Taxonomy (NCBI): domain Eukaryota; kingdom Metazoa; phylum Chordata; class Mammalia; order Artiodactyla; family Delphinidae; genus Aethalodelphis; species Aethalodelphis obliquidens. Next base: position 7,561,272 of record NW_020838024.1, on the reverse strand, counting down.
AAGTTTGTGTCGCCCCCAAAATTCATATGTTGAAAATCGAATCCCACTGTGACGGTATTTGGAGGTGGGGCCTTTAGAAGATAATTAGATCATGAGGGTGCAACCCTCATGAATGGGATTAGTGTCCTTATAAGAAGAGGCCAGAGAACTAGCTTGCTTTCTGCCATGTGAAGACACAGCAGTAAGATGGTTGTCGGCAACCAGGAAGAGCTCTCACCAGACACTAAATCAGCCTGTACCTTGATCTTGGAATTCCCAGCCCACAGTACTGTGAAAAATAAATTTCTGTTGTTGATAAGCCACCCACTTTATGGTATCTTATTATAGCAGCACAAGCTAAGTCAATAATATCTGCTGAATTTTAAACAAGATACAGTCAATTTGCTATCATTAAAATTTGTCTTTAAAAGTGTTCTATTCATTTATATTTATTAATATTTATTTTAATTTTTAAAAATACATTTGCCTTTTTAATCAACCGATGCTTTCAATTTGAATCAATCACACTATTTAAGTGATCAAATATTTCTGAATGGATCAAAGACGTGTATGTCATCAAAGACGGTGAAGTAGAGTGGGAAAGTGCACGGAGGCATCAGATCCCTAGGTTAAAATTTCGTCTTGCTCTCCACTGACCAGCCTTGAGTAATGACCTACTCTCTCTAAACTCCAGTGTCCCATAAAATCAGAGGTTAATTTTATAATCTCATCTCTAAGATACTTAGAAATGGCTGATGATACACTGAAGTAATGGATCTGTATCCAAAATTCATAGGATATTTGTCTTTACTTTCTAAAAGAACTATAATACAATTTTGAAAATAAATAGAACAGATTAAAGACTAGAAATAGTTCCTTCTCTATAGTTACTGTGCCAACAATAACCAGAAAGCAAAGAGTACACTTGATAAAAGAATCTTATTGATTTTTTCCCCCAATTACGCTAGGCAGATTCTGTTTATCCACTCTCTTAAACGGATATGAATATGAATTCCCAGAGGTATTTTTAACAAGATTTCAGGGAAAGGTTTCCATCTCACTGCACTAACAGGATCTGCATGTAGTTGACAGCTGCAGCACATAAATTAAATAAAGTTTTATTGATGTGCTAAAAACATGCCATTTACACAAAATATAGCTAAGCCAACGTTTATTTTAAATGAAACAGAAAACAAGAAACATTTGCCCTGAACCAGATGTTAGTATTTGCTAGCAAAATACTTGTTTATTTGATTTCGTTTTATTTTTGCATGTGTGCTTTGCAAAAACAATAAGCAAATGAATTAAATGTGGAATTTTAGTCATTATGAAATAGTTGCTCCTATATGTCTCTAAAATAGATTACTTGAATAAATAGTTTAAAAGTTAAAGCAGGAAACTAAACAGAAAATGACAAGACCTGAGTACTAGTTCTCAGTCTGTTATTAATTAACTGTATTTCTTATGTGAAGTGAATGCTTTCTTTCTTCACTGTTGGGTTCCTTATTGTTAAAAATGAGGTTTTCAAAGTCCTCTGCTAACTATAAAATTCTATAGTACCATCATAATTTAAAACTGAACAGAATCATACTGCCAAGGAGGAATAATTTACATCGGAAATAGCTTAACACAGGGAGCATCTTGTTCACAAAATGTTCATGTATTTGTTGCCATCTCCCATTTGCTTTTCAGCAATTTAGTCAAACATGATTCATGCACTTATCTAAAATGTTATGATCAGCACATTTTATAAAGCAAAACAAAACAACAACAGCAACACCCAGAAACATTCTTCGATGGCTCATGAAGGCAAATCAGAAGTCCACATTTCAAATCCAGGAGACCCACGGTATCACGTACTTCACACATTGAATGAAGCACTTTCACAAAATCAGCTCAGTTAGCTTTCAAATTGCTAAGGAAATTTCCTCAGTTAACCCAGGAAGAGCATATGGCTACAGGCTAACAGAAAATGCATTTCCAAAAAACAGGGGGAAAAAAGTCTTGATATTGGCCATTGTTATGCAATAAAACCAAAGGCCAGCTTTCAACACATCAAGAACTGAGGATGAGATGGTAAGTGGTAAGTTTTGCCATGAAGTAGCACACACATGAATCAGTGATAGAAGCAGAGGCTATGTTGTTGATAGCTCTTACGCTCTTAGGCTGCTTTGCAAAATACTACAGCTAATGGGGTTGGGAGAGAATGATACAGAGAGACTCAACTGTTTTACCCAGAATGCCAAGGGCCAGATATAGGTAAAGATGAGTTGGAAAGAAATGTGGCTCATGTGAATTCTCAATTACACATGACACATATCTTTCCTGTTAAAGCAATGACATGGACAATTGTATATCTGCATATTTTACATTCAAATAAAGCCAGTTCTGTCATCTGCAATAATTTCAAAGTATATAGCCACGCAGCCAAAAAACCAAACAAAAACCAGCAAAGCATAAAGTATAGAAGAAAAATGATAGTTAGCCCAGTATTTTATACCCAGAAGTCTACCTTTCATGAATAGAGGCAAAATGACACTTGAAGATATATAAAAACTGAAACCTTAGAATACATGATCTCTCATTTAAAGAACTAGAAACAGATGTACTTCAGCTAGAAGAAAAGTAAATCCAGAGGAAAAGCACATGAAACAATTTTAAAAATAACAAATATGAATGAACATTAAATGAACCATTTCTAAGAAACAGAAAAACTTAACAAAAAATATACTTCCAATTATGGTTTTCTTCTTTAGCTACATACAGAAGATGATAATGTTAACAGTGTATGCAGTAGGAAGTATAGGTTTTGGTGAGAAGGAAAAAGGTGTGCAGATGATTAAGAAATTTACAAAGGTAGAGATGCCAAGGTACAGATATAGCTTATGGTTCGGTAACGGCAATAAGAATAGTAAAGATACAATGCATTTGGTGACTATTATAGTTAAATCTACAATGTTTAACAACAAGAAGACATACTAATACTAATACTAGTACTACTAATAATACTAGTATTTATATAAGATCTACTTAATTTTCTAAATAAACTATTACAATAAACACCATTATTTTTCAATCCTTTTTCCCCCTTTATTTTCAATATATTTTAGTGTCAGTATATTTCTGTGTCCTATATTTCTAGTCCAATATACCTTGCAGTGACAAAATATAATTTTTGTCAAAAGAAGCTTTTTATTGAAAGGTGATGAGGAAATATGACTCTTCTATATGTCAAGGAAATATGATGATAAAACAAACACAATTTGTTATTTTAAGCATTTCTTTCCGAATGGAAGACTTTCAGCTCTAGAAAGTATTCGTTTTACTCTTAGGGGGTTGTGCACCCTATGGAGAATAAATGCATAGAGAATGTAATCTTTTTTGGGCCTCCATTTTAATCACACACTTCCCTAATCTTCATTTTATTCCTTGGGGGCACTAGTCATCCTTCAAGAATGCCTTATTGTAATTAAAAAAATACACTGGGTTTGATATGTTGACTTTGCAGATATTTTTGTTGGGAGTGTTGTACTCAAGCATGATATAAGTGGAGTACATTATAATTATATTTATATTATGAACACTGCAAATGAACAGAGGTCACAGAATTACAATCTACAGGTTTCGCAGATATCTCACACATCTGTTACTGCTTCATTAAAGCCATTACATGTATTATGTATATATACATATACATATAAAACTTCCAAGGCTTTTGATCATTCGTATAAAATATGATTGATTAGTCACTAAGGAAATGCATTTAAAAATATTTTCCTGAGGAAGGTAGAGCAGGGGAAGTTGTGCATTTTTCAACCAACAAAATATCTAGGGGCAAAAATATTCAAGGAAATACAGGCTAGAGTATACCAAAATAACTAATGTTACTCATGACATTGATTTTTTTCAAGTATATAAAAATATTTGGGCTTCCCTGGTGGCGCAGTGGTTGAGAGTCCGCCTGCCGATGCAGGGGACGCGGGTTCGTGCCCCGGTCTGGGAAGATCCCACATGCTGCAGAGCGGCTGGGCCCGTGAGCCATGGCCGCTGAGCCTGTGCGTCCGGAGCCTGTGCTCTGCAATGGGAGAGGCCACAACAGTGAGAGGCTCACGTACGGCAAAAAAAAAAAAAAAAAAATTTGACCTCTGCACCCATCCTCAATACTTGTATGCATAGTTGGATCAGATATCCATACTTCCAAACGTAAAACAGTTGGTGGGAACAGGTGGCAGAGTTAGCAACACCCCACTTAATCCCTATAAAGCATCACAATGCCTGAGTCCAGTGCTTAGCCTCCCCCACCGAGAGGATTTATAAAAAAGGTAGTTTGCATACGTGTGTGTGTGTGTGTGTGTGTGTGTGTGTCTTGGAAGAAAGGAGGATAAGAGGAGGGAGGACAAGAGAGAGCGAGAGCGCCCGCGCACGCGCGCAAGAGAGAGAGAAAGAGAGAGAGAGAAAGTGAGCTTGAGAGCTTGAGAGAGAGAGAGAACAAGAGGAGAGAGGAGGGGAGCATGACGTTTGCTAGAATATTATAATAGAACTCACTTTCGGTCCTGTTTGAAGAATTTCTCCAAATACAGATATTTGTTTCCTAACTCTGTGAGCTCAAGTTCCCCAAATCACTGACCCTTGGGAAAATTCCTCTGGGGCTCAAGAAACCTCACAGAACTCATTTACCACACCGTGTTTTTACTTAGTTCTGAGTATATATATTTGTTTCCTGTTGTCACTGTAACAAATTACCACAAACTTAGTGCCTTAAAACAGCACAAATTTATTCTCTTTGAGTTCCAGAGATCAGACTGGGCTAAAGTCATGGTGTCAGCAGGGCTGTTTTCCTCTAGAATCTAGGGGAAAACTCATTTCCTTGTCATTTTTACTTTTTAGTAGCCTCCAGTAGTCTTTGACATATGGTCACTTTCTCTGAACATCACTCCAATTTCTGTTTCCATCATCAAATTGCCTTCTCTTTTCCAGTGTCTCTGATCTTCTACCTCCCTCTTACAAGGACTTCTGTGATTAACATCATACCCTCCTGGCTAACCCAGAATAATACCACCATCTCAAGATCCTTAAGCACATCTGCAAAGTCTCTTTTTGCCATATAGGTAACATATTAGGATGTGGTCTTTTGGGGAGGCCATTATTCAGCATATCATAGTATATAAAATCATTGGGTTAAGAAAGTAGGTTTTTCTATCTATATCTAATAGATGTGTCACAAAACAAGAGCTTATTCTGAACTTAGAATGCAATAAAAAGGCACTAATATCAAGTCATATGTTTTGTACTTATATAGTACTAATGCACAAAAAACTTTCATATCAATCATTGAATTTAACTCTCACAACATACCTATACAAGATGTGCTGTTTCACATTTTGCAAATGAATATGCAATCAGAGAAGTGAATAACTTGCCCAAATAGGCCTATTTTTTTTTTTTTTTTTTTTTTTAGTACACGGGCCTCTCGCTGTTGTGGCTTCTCCCGTGCGGAGCACAGGCTCCAGACGTGCAGGCTCACTGGCCATGGCTCATGGGCCCAGCTGCTCCACGGCATGTGGGATCTTCCCGGACCGGGGCACGAACCCGTGTCCCCTGCATCGGCAGGCGGACTCGCAACCACTGCGCCACCAGGGAAGCCCCCTATTTTTTTTTTTTAACATCTTTATTGGAGTATAATTGCTTTTCAATGGTGTGTTAGTTTCTGCTGTATAACAAAGTGAATCAGCTATACATATACATATATCCCCATATCCCCTCCCTCTTGCGTCTCCCTCCCATCCTCCTTATCCCATCCCTCTAGGTGGTCACAAAGCACCGAGCTGCCCTCCCTGTGCTATGCAGCTGCTTCCCACTAGCTATCTATTTAACATTTGGTAGTGTATATATGTCCATGCCACTCTCTCACTTCGTCCCAGCTTACCCTTTCCCCTCCTCACGTTCTCAAGTCCATTCTCTACGTCTGTGTCTTTATTCCTGTCCTGCCTCTAGGTTCATTTGAACCATTTTTTTTTTTTTTTTTTTTAGATTCCATATATATGTGTCAGCATACGGTATTTGTTTTTCTCTTTCTGACTTACTTCACTTTGTATGACAGAGTTTAGGTCCATCCACCTCACTACAAATAACTCAATTTCGTTTCTTTTTATGGCTGAGTAATATTCCATTGTGTAACCAAATTGACTGGATTCAGCTTTAACATGTAAAGAGCTTCGAGTTGTCTGCCCTGCCCTTATGTTAAGAATAAAGTCTGGGGCTTCCCTGGTGGCGCAGTGGTTGAGAGTCCGCCTGCCGATGCAGGGGACACGGGTTCGTGCCCCGGTCCGGGAAGATCCCACATGCCGTGGAGCGGCTGGGTCCATGAGCCATGGCCGCTGAGCCTGCGCGTCCGGAGCCTGTGCTCCACAGCAGGACAGGCCACAACAGTGAGAGGCCCGCGTAACGCAAAAAAAAAAAAAAAGAAAAAAAGAATAAAGTCTGGACAAACTGAAAATCAACGACTTTTCTTGGACCCATCAGAGAACTAAAGTCCGAGAACAAACTGTTGTCCTGAGATCTGGAGGACAGTTACATCCAGAGTAATACAGCAGCCTGGAGCTGCTTACCTGGGGAAAAAGCCACTAGAGCCATAAACCGGTAGGAACATTTAAATGGCAATTTTGTTGAACTGCTGGAAGATAAGTGTAGACTAGCATGCAGATGAGAAAGTGAAGGGAGCTAGAGTTTCACAAGGGCCCACAGCTTCATGGGCTTTCTCCCTCCAGGAACCTCATCAAATTCTCACAGTGAAGACTGGAGAAAGATTCCTTCGTAGCTCTGGCAAGGAGAGGAGAGTATCATTGTGAATTATTCCCAGGGCATTTTCCATGACAAAGGTTTATTCTTTAGCAGAAAAGACTCTGTCAGAGCCTTATAGCTAGGAGAAAGGGAGTTTTATTCCACCCCATTATCCTCAAGCCTTTCTGTCTCACCTAACAGGAAAAGCAAAATAGTCAACAGCAGTGAGAGCTTCAAGTAAATAGAATGGGAATGTTTCAGTTAGGGAAAGGGAAAGAAACCAGGAATAAATGCCACGCCACTGTATAAACACTTGTGAGGGTCACAGGCCTAAGATACAGGCCCACGAAAAGACTGAGATTTATTCAGAAGACTATAGCAGTCTGTCATCCACCCATATTTTACCCACAACAGTAAAATTTCAATGTAGTAACAGAAGATTACAGATACAATACATACTCTTTCTGAGTAGGAATACTCAGGGAAATCCAAAAGGAAAGAAAGACAAAATCAAGGACACTAGAGAGACATGAAGCCCCAAGGAAATGTAACTATAACTCACAATATATACTGTGCTGCTCATCAAATTAAAATTCTGACCCTAAGGTCCTACTTCCCTCACTTTGTTTTACCTGATGCAACATGTCTGGCTTCCAGCAAAAAGTTACAAGGCAGGCCAAAAGTCAAACACACACACGACACAACAGACAAACATGCATACTCACACACAAATACTCTGAAGACACCAGGCTATCACCAGAATGAGACTCAGACACAAATGTTGCAAGTAGATAAAATGCATCAAAAATGGGTAGTATAAGCAGAGGTACACATTCTAAGGAGCAATGAAAAGACACACTAGACATAGAAAGCAGAGTAACAGAAATGAAGAATGCCTTTCATGGGATCGCTAGTAGATTCCATACAAATCAGAAAAGGATCCATAAACCTGAAGATAGGTCAATAGATACTTTTCAAACTGAAAGGCAAAGAAAAATAAATAAATAAGCAGAATGGTAAGTCCAAGAGCTGTGAGACTGTCAAAAGATGTAACATATATGCAGTTGGGCTTTCAGATAAAGAAAGAGCAGAGAAAAAGAAGGAATGACATAGAGAAGAAGGGGAGAGTGTCGGAGAAGAAGTACATAAAGGTAAAATAAATTCTTTATTTTTCATACTCTTAATTGATCTAAAAAGATAACTTTAAAGCAATAACAGTCATAATGTATTGAGTGAGTATATCACACAGATCAGTGACATGAATGATAGCAAAGTCACAAGGGACAGGAGGGAGGACTTGAGAATTCTCAGTTCTAAGTTACCTGCACTATACACAAAGCAATACAATGTATTTGATGGTGATCATGCAAGATATCAACTCAACTATATCAATAAGCACTTTATATGTGAACGTCCTAACTACACCACTGACAGAGATTTTCAGAAAAGATAAAAACTTAACCCAAATATACATTGTGTAAAGGAACCACACTTAAAGTACAAAGAATCCACTAAGTTAAAAGGAAAAGAACAGAAAAAAAAGTACACCATGCTAACAATAACCAAAAGAAAGCTGGAGTAGCTGTATTAATTTCAGACAAAATCAACTTCAGAACAAGGATGAATATCAGGTTTAAAGAGGGCATTATATAATGATAAAGGGGTCAATTCTCCAAGAAGATATCATAATCCTAAATGTGTATGCATGTGACAAAAGAGCTTCTAAATACATCCAGCTAAAGTTAAAATTTAAAGGAGTAATAGACAATTGCACTATTATACTTGGGGAATTCAATGCCCTTTTATTCAGTAACTGGTTAAGCATGAATTAAATCAATAAGGATATGAACTGAACAGCATTATCAACCAACCTGATCTAACTGACATTTATAGAATACAACATACAAATGATAGCATAATACATATACTTTCTCCTCAATCTCACATGAAATATTCACAAAACTAAACAGTATTATTGGCCATAAAAGCCCTTAACCAATTAAAAAAAAATAGAAATCATACAAATTAAGTGCTCAGACAATGGAATTGAACTAGAAATCAACATCTGAAAGACATCTGGAAATTCCCAAATATCTGCAGATTAAAGGACACACTTTTAAATAAATATATGTATTAAAAAGGAGGAAGTATAAGAAAACAGTAACTTAAGCTCTGCACTAGAAATCTTAAGCTCTGCACTAGAAATCTTAAGAAGAGCAAATTAAGTCTAAAATTTTTTAAAAACTGTAAATTTGTCCTCTACTATCAACTTATTTTTTTAACCTGGAAATGTCCTTGATTCTCTCATTTGAATTTTAAAGTATTTTCAGTATACTGTTAACAAGAATAAAAAAGGAAATAATAAAATTAGAGCAGAACTCAACAAAATTGAGAAAAAAAAGAGAAATTTAAGAAACCAAAAGCTTTTTTTTTTTTAATAAAGCATGAATAAAACTGATAAATCTCTAGTGAGGCTAACAAACAAAAAATAGATAAGATACAATTACAAATATCAGAAATGAAAAGTGGTTTATCACTATTAATATGTGGACATTAAAAGTTAACAGGGAAAATAATAAATTTATGCATATACAATTGAAAATTTAGATGTAATGGACCAATATCACATTTACCAAAATTCACTCAAAGAGAAATAGTAACATTAGTATCCTGTTACCTATAAAAAAATTCTATCAATAACTGAAAAATCTTTCAAATAGAAAGCACCAAACTTAGATGATTTCACTAATTAATACTATGAAATATTTAAGGAAGAAACAATGTTCATTCTCCCAAATCTCTTCAAGAAAATAAAAGCAAGAGAATCAATCCTTACTCATGCTGTGATGCCAGCACAACAGAAACAAAACCAGATTCAAATATTACAAGAAAGAAGATTACAGACCAAACTCCTTCAGAAAATTCACACAAAATCCTCAACAAAGCCAACAAACTATAAAAGGAATTATTCACCAAGACAAAGTGGGATTTGTTCTAAGTATACAAGGCTGTTTCAACATGCAAACTTCATAAATTTAACCTACTATATCTGCAAGTTAAAGGAAAAAAAATCATATAATCATGTTCATGGATACAGAAAAGCTATTTGAAAAATCCAATACCCATTCATGATAAAATTTTCACAAATGTTTCAATTAAGGAATATTATAAAAATTACCTGATCAGTACTCTTCAAAACTGTCCAGGTCATCAAAAACAAGGAAGTCTGAAACATAATGAATAAACATAAGGTAGTTTTCTGAAACAGGAAAAAAAACATTAAACAAAACTAAAGAAATCTGAATAAAGTATGTACTTTAGTTAATAATTATGATATATCAATACTGGTTCCTTAATTGTCACAAACATACTATATTAATACAAAGTAATTTTTTAATTAATTAATTAATTTATTTATTTTTGGCTGTGTTGGGTCTTCATTACTGTGCTCGGGCTTTCTCTAGTTGCAGCGAGTGGGGCTATTCTTCCTTGTGGTGTGTGGGCTCTGACTGCGCTGGCTTCTTCTTTGTTGTGGAGCACAGGCTCTAGGTGCACGGGCTTCAGTAGTTGTGGCACGTGGGCTTAGTTGCTCCGAGGCATGTGGGATCTTCCCTGACCAGGGCTCCAACCCATGTCCCCTGCATTAGCAGGCAGATTCTTAACCACTGCCCCACCAGGGAAGTCCCCAACTTATTATTTTAACCTGGAAATGTCCCTGATTCTCTCATTTCAATTTTAAAGTATTTTCAGACCTTAAAAGATTCAGTTAGCATACTGTTAATATACATAAACCTTTATTTCAAATAAATCTTTTTCAGCACAGTAAAAGAGCATGTGCACGTGTGTGTCCACGTGTGTGTATGTGTTTTGGCAGTTTATATATTTCACCAACAGATTCTATGAATTACTCATAGTTTTGAAATGTGTCAACTGCCAGGATAATGAAGAAGTGTTTTATATGACTGCTTCTTTGAAGGTAGAATCAAGTGGATTTCTTCCAAATGTTCCATGAGAAAAAAATAGTTTAACTGGGGGTTAATTATTACTTCAATCCCTTTGATTTGCTGCATTTAACCAAAAGCCATGGAATAAAATATCTTTCACACACTAAATTTTGGGGAGTGTGTACATGTGTGTGTGCACATGCGTGTGCACACACGAAGGTATGTGCACCTTTGGGGCACTGGCATAACTTTTAATTTTTTCCCTTTGACACCATGTAAGTAAAGATGTATTAATATAATGAAACAAACAGAAATGCATACAAAGAGCACCAGTCAGTACTATTTTTTGAAAGGAACACACAGGCCAGGTTATTTGAAAGTTGTTGATATCACTGCCTACCCAAGAGAGGAGACCGATATTGCGGCTTTTCTTGTTTTCCAACATTGCTTTCTAAGAAAGTAGAAAATGAAGATTGATGGTGTTATCGAAATCTAAATTGAACTATCCTATGACTTAATCCTCTCCACATGAACCAGTAACAACTGTTGTCCTAGCCTGTTTTAAAATATTCTCAGTGGATTATATTAGAAAGAAGAAAATTTATCTTTGAGCATCTTAAATTAGAAAATCTCTCCCAAATCCTGAATGGTTTAGTTTTCTCATCATCTCTCACCCTCGTACCTATGCTTCCAGGCTGTATTTAAAACAAAAAAGAAAAAGAAAAAAGGAAGGAAGGAAGAAAAAAAGAAAGAGAGAGACAGGGAGAGAGGGAGGGAGGGAAGGAGGGAGGGAGGGAGGGAGGGAGAGAACAGAAAACTCCAACCTTTTTGTGACTCGGTGCCCAAAGCAATTCATCTACGTAACTGCCCTCAGAATGTTTTCCAAAATGCCCATATCTATAAAAAGGTTAAGGAGGGAAAGCAGCTGTATGAAATATGTTATAAATTCTAAAAATGATGAGAGTGTTTTTAAGTAAAGAATGGATTCTGAATATGATAATGTTCTTAGTTTAAGTTCATTTTGGAAATACTGCTCTTCTCTTCAAGAATAATATTTAGAATACAAATTATCTATAGTCTTGTTAAAGTCCCATGGACATATATAATTATATTTTTCTACAATTTTTTAAATTACAGATTTTGATTACTACACAGAGTAGACTTGCACATTTCCTCATGTATATATTCATATTCATTGTCAAATAAAATTGCCTATACTTTATTTTATAAAATATTAAGCATATATAACAAAAATGTGGCTTATTTTAAAATGATAAAAAAAGCATGTTACCTAACATATTTGTTAGATAATAAATTTGTTGAATGTTACCTAACACGTAATAACATGTTTATTTTTCATAAAGCTTATGAAGAAATTACCTTTGAAGTACTTTAATTTTTTCTATTCTTTTTTAAATGTGTCTGGGTTACTCTTGGTTCTTTGCTCTTCAATAGACAGATAGATAAAGTTTGAAATATATAACAACTTAATTTCTCCCTATTTTATTTTTCTTGATCTTATTCACCTGTGATAAGAATAACATACACAATAATTTATTAGATGCCCATTCTTTTCAAACTTTAAAACTTTGTTAGAGCAAACTGCATATTTAGAGCAGAAATCAAAAGTTGAACAAAGAAAGAAAAATAAAAATTTGGTGTGACCAGTTTTACAAAACACAATGGATTAATTTCTACTTTCACACCATAAACTTTATATCTGGGCAGAGGAATTCATTGTGTTGCAGGTTAAGCAACATTAAATTTTAAAACACCACCATGATTTTATCCTATGAGCATTTAAGAAACTTTTATATTTTAGCCCAGTTACATATTTAATGGGTTACACTCTGCTAGGCAGCAGCAGCATTAAGAAACTTCTGAATAATTGAGGTCTATGGGAATGACATATAGGAACATTATTAGGATTTTTCATTTTTTATTACAGTCAATTACACTGATATGCTAATAACTTTTGAGATCATGCATTTATCTGCTTAAGAGAGCAGGCAGGAAAAAAATATCTGTGTTCTAAGCCACAGAATATAGTAGCACAGAAATATTCACAACAAAAATTTCAATGATCTTGTTTACTCAGCAGATTAAGAGAAGTCTGGTGACAAGAGGTACAAATGGTTTAGCTATTATTCACCAAGCCTCTTAAATAACATTAATGGCTACAACATTTAAATTACCAGTGCTAGTAAATCTGTGTCTATCTTATAATTTATACCTGCTCAGGCAAAATACAACCATGTTATTTCAAGGCATAGTGCAGGGCTCTTAGGGTCCCACTCCCCAAGACTGCAATTGCAGTTTGCAAAAACCATGCATCAGTATTGGGTAATGTGCGAAGGTATCAGCTAACCATGTATATGTTCAAAGTTTGTAGAAACAATTAGCTTTTATTCATCAGAGTTTATCCATCACGTTACATTATGATCTGGCTATCTTGAGATACAGTCCTCTTCCTATCATGAAATCAGTTGCAAGGGATTTAGATGTCTGAATTTCACATTGTTTTCTTACTTTCTTTCCATTATTCTTGCCTCAACCCTCACTTGATTTAGGCTGGCCCATACATATATATCACATCTCTGTCAGCCCATAAAGAAAGTCACAGATGTGACAGAGGTGTTAGCTGAAGCTACAGTTTGGTTTCTTCTGAGACCTTCTCCTCGGCTGCCTTCTGAGTGTGTCACCACATGGTCTTTCTATATGCAGGCCTCCTGAGTATCTCTTCCTCATCTTGTAAGAACACTAGTCATACTGGATTAGGCACCACTCTTAAGAGCCTCATTTTAACTTAATCACCTCTTTAAATAGCTTATCTCCAAGTCTGGTTATATTCTGAGGTACTGGATTTGGGACTTCAAAATAAGATATTTGGAGACACAACTCAGCTCCTAACAATGGGCCTGTGGTGGAAAGTTAAATTCAATCAGAAAATGCTACAGGGAACGCTGCTCAATATTCTATAATAACCTAAATGGGAAAAGAACTTAAAAAAGAATAGATACATGTATGTATATGTATAACTGAATCACTTTGCTGTACACCTGAAACTAACACATCATTGTTAATAAACTATGCTCCAATATAAAGTAAAAAATCAAAAAAAGAAAAAGAAAGAAAAAGAAAATGCCAATACATTAAAAAAGTCTTGGGGAAAGAGAATGTAAGGGATTGCAGTAATTCATCACGGCTAGAGAAGAGTCTTGGAGGGAGCCAGAAATGGCAAGAGACGTTGTAAGGCAAGCAGGACCAGAGGACCAGATCATAAAATCCTCAAAGCCAAGTGGTTACCAAAATCCATGTTCTTCTCTTTCTCCTGAGCACACAACCTGACTTCATTTTTCAGGCTCCTTTTCAGCTAGATGTTACCGTGGAACTAATTTCCAGACAACAGAAAATGAGTGTCATTTCTAGGCTTTTAGAAAGCAGCAGTGCCTTATTATGTTATTCATGATTTTTTTTTTCCTGATGGCTTGAACCAGATTATAAAGAGCCAGAAGACAGAAAAAACGTGGGTCCCTGAATCAGTATACAGCAGGGATCTATCTAAAAAGCTAGCAACATCCATGTGGCTGATTCATAAGCAAGAAATTTAACATAGTCTGTCACCAAGCCACTGCATACTTTGGGGAATTTATTTGATTCTACAGCCTAATCTACCCTAACCTGTCTATATAATTGGATTTATATATTTCCTGAAAACACTTGAAGTGTTAGAAAATTGAAAGAAGAGAGTGATCTCATCAATTCTGATTTAGAAACTGTACTCTATACACAGTGAGAAGCACAGATTAAAGGGGCATACCTCTAGACAAATCTGGGTCTCAGTAATCATCATGAAATGATAATAGCCTGAACCAGTGTGTGGGGATTTAAAAATGGCAGAAAAAAATGACAAAATATTTTACTATCAAATCTATTTTCTGGCAGTGATTGATTTTTGTTGTTATTGTTGGCTAAGATATATACTACTCTTTTTTTCTTTAATTCCTATTGGAGTAAAATTGCTTTACAATATCATGTTAGTTTCTGCTGTACAACAAAGTGAATCAGCTATACGTATACATATATGCCCATATGCCCTCCCTCTTGCATCTCCCTCCCACCCTCCCTATCCCACCTCTCTGGGTGGTCACAAAGCACTGAGCTGATCTCCCTGTGCTATGCAGCAGCTTCCCACTAGCCATCCATTTTACATTTGGTAGTGTATATATGTCAGTGCTCCTTTCTCACTTCATCCCAGCTTCCCCTTCCCACCCTGTGTCCTCAAGTCTGTTCTCTACGTCTGTCTCTTTATTCCTGCCCTGCCACTAGGTTCATAAGTACCGTTTTTTTAGATTCCATATATGTGCATTAGCATACGGTATTTGTTTTTCTCTTTCTGACGTAACATCAGTCTGTATGACAGACTCTAGGTCTATCCACCTCATAATAAATAATTCAGTTTCATACCTTTTTATGGCTGAGTAATATTCCATTGTATATATGTGTCACATCTTCTTTATCCATTCATCTGTTGATAGACATTTAGGTTGCTTCCATATCCTAGCTATTGTAAATAGGGCTGCGATCTTTTTGAATTATGGTTTTCTCAGGGTATATGCCCAGTAGTGGGATTGCTGGGTCATATGGTAGTTCTACTTTTAGTTTTTCAAGGAACCTCCATATTGTTCTCCAAAGTGGCTGTATCAATTTACATTCCCAACAACAGTGCAAGAGGGTTCCCTCTTCTCCACACCCTCTCCAGCATTTACTGTTTCAAGATTTTTTGATGATGGCCATTCTGACTGGTGTGAGGTGATACCACATGGTGGTTTTGATTTGCATTTTTCTAATGATTAGTGATGTCGAGCATCTTTTCATGTGTTTGTTGGCCATCTGTATGTCTTCTTTGGAGAAATGTCTATTTAGGACTTCCATCCAATTTTGGATTGGGTTGTTTGTTTTTTTGATATTGAGCTGCATGAGCTGTTTGTATACTTTGGAGATTAATCCTTTGTCAACTGCTTCATTTGCAAATATTTTCTCCCATTCTGAGGGTTGTCTTTTTGTCTTGTTTATGGTTTCCTTTGCTGTGCAAAAGCTTTTAGTTTCATTAGGTCCCATTTGTTTATTTTTGGTTTTATTTCCATTTCTCTAGGAGGTGGGTCAAAAAGGATCTTGCTGTGATTTATGTCATAGAGTGTTCTGCCTATGTTTTCCTCTAAGAGTTTTATACTGTCTGGCCTTACATTTGGGTCCTTAATCCATTTTGAGCTTATTTTTCTGTATGGTGTTAGGAAGTGTTCTAATTTCATTCTTTTACATATAGCTGTCCAGTTTTCCCAGCACCACTTATTGAAGAGGCTGTCTTTTCTCCATTGTATATTCTTTGTTGACGATAAGGCGACCATATGTGCATCAGTTTATCTCTGGGCTTTCTATCCTGTTCCATTGATCTATATTTCTGTTTTTGTGCCAATACCATACTGTCTTGATTACTGTAGCTTTGTAGTATAGTCTGAAATCAGGGAGCCTGATTCTTCCAGCTCCGTTTTTCTTTCTCAAGATTGCTTTGGCTATTCTTTGGGGTCTTTTGTGTTTCCATACAAATTGTGAAATTTTTTGTTCTAGTTCTGTGAAAAATGTCATTGGTAATTTGATAGGGATTGCATCAAATCTGTAGATTGCTTTTGGGAGTATAGTCATTTTCACAATGTTGATTCTTCCAATCCAAGAACATGGTATATCTCACCACGTGTTTGTATCATCTCTGATTTCTTTCATCAGTGTCTTATAGTTTTCTGCATACAGGTCTTTTGCCTCCTTAGGTAGGTTTATTCCTAGGAATTTTATTCTTTTTGTTGCAGTGGTAAATGGGATTGCTTCCTTTATTTCTTTCTGATTTTTCATTGCTAGTGTATAGGAATGCAAGAGATTTCTGTGCATTAATTTTGTATCCTGCTACTTTACCAAATTCATTGATTAGCTCTAGTGGTTTTCTGGTGGCATCTTTAGGATTTTCTATGTATAGTATAATGTCTTCTGCATACAGTGACAGTTTTACTTCTTCTTTTCCAATTTGGATTACTTTTATTTCTTTTTCTTCTCTGATTGCCATAGCTAAAACTTCCAAAACTATGTTGAATAACGTGGTGAGAGTGGGAACCCTTGTCTTGTTCCTGATCTTAGAGGAAATGGTTTCAGTTTTTCACCATTGAGAATGATGTTGGCTGTGCGTTTGTCATATATGGCTTTTACTATGTTTAGATAGGTTCCCTCTATGCCCACTTTCTGGAGGGTTTTTATCATAAATTGGTGTTGAATTTTGTCGAAAGCTTTCTCTGCATCTATTGAGATGATCATACGGTTTTCCTCCTTCAGTTTGTTAATATGGTTTATCACATTGATTGATTTGCGTATATTGAAGAATCCTGGCATTCCTGGGATAAACCCCACTTGATCATGGTGTATCATCCTTTTAATGTGCTGTTGGATTCTGTTTGCTAGTATTTTGTTGAGGATGTTTGCATCTATGTTCATCAGTTTTACTGGCCTGTAATTTTCTTTTTTTAAGACATCTTTGTCTGGTTTTGGGATCAGGGTGATGGTGGCCTCGTAGAATGAGTTTGGGAGTATTCCTCCCTCTGGCAGTGATTGATTTTTCTTTTTTTTTAAATTTTATTTATTTATTTATTTTTGGCTGTGTTGGGTCTTCATTTCTGTGCATGGGCTTTCTCTAGTTGCAGCGAGCAGGGGCCACTCTTCATCGCGATGCACGGGGCTCTCTTGTTGTGGAGCACAAGCTCCAGATGCACAGGCTCAATAGTTGTGGCTCACGGGCCTAGTTGCTCCACGGCATGTGGGATCTTCCCAGACCAGGGCTTGAACCTGTATCCCCTGCATCGGCAGGCAGATTCTCAACCACTGCGCCACCAGGGAAGCCCAAGTGATTTTTATACAGTAGGAGAGATGGTAGAAGCGGAGAAGGAAAAGAAAGATTCCAGAGTGATATCCAAGTGTCTACTTTGACAGCTGGTTGAATTAGATCTTGTGTGATGAGAAGTGAAGATGTACACATAATGTGGTCAATTTTAAATAAATTTAAGTGTCCAGGCAACTTCTACGTGGAGATGTGAGTGAGCTTGATATACAAGTTTGTAACTCAAGAGAACAACATGAGTTGAAGATAAAGATCTGTGAAACTGAGACATCTATTTGCATTTTTTCTTTCTACAGGTGAATACTATCAATCTGGATCCTTGACTCTTTCCTAGTCAAATCTCTCGCAGAATTCTCATGTAGAAGTTTAGCGTGAATATTTGATGTATTGAACTAGCCAACATTTTTATTATTTCTCTAAAATATTGGGAAGAGAAAATAAAATATATAGCATAATAAAAATATTATAACAAATATAGTCATGTGTAATTTATGAAAAAAATCTGTGAAATATTTTACCAAAAGTAAACAGTATCTAATTATTTTGGGCTCTCTGTTCTTCTATGTATTGATACATGTATGTCTGTGTGTGTGTGCTCTTACATGCACTGCTACATGTATGTGTGTGTGTGTGTGTATGATTCAGATTGTCAAGAGAAATTCTTTGCAGATTTTTGTTTGATTTTATTTATTATGGATTTTATTCAATATGTATTGTACTGAACCTACTGGACAACTTCTTGAGAACTGACATCTTAATATAAAGTGTTCTAACCGATAACATGTTATATGTCTCAATTGACTTAGATCTTAATATATTTTAATAAGGCTTGTAATATTTCCATACTTGTCTTATACAGCTTTTGTTATGTATATTCATTTTATTAATGCTGCTATGGCAAGTCATATATGTGATTTTTAATAACATTTATTGTTGAAGTGTAGATGTTATTTTTAATGTTAATTTTGTATCCAGAATCCATGATAAACTCTGCACATCTAATAATTTATGTATAGTATTTTAGGGGTTTCTATAAAAACAAACATATTATCTGAAAATAATAACTTTTGAATACTTTTTCAATCTTTGTATCTCTTGCCTCATTTATCTCTGGGTAGCATTTCCAAAACAATATTAAATAAGATTGTGTATCCTTGCTTTGCTCTTGCTCTTGAGTTCCCATTCTTGTAATATTTCATGATTAAGTATATTTGCTCCATATTTTTAAGATATATTATGTATAGCAAAGACCACTAACTGTTGATGAAAATCTATCCTCTACTTTATGAGAAAAAGTTTGACCAAATTTCCTAGTCAACCTTGCAGTTCCGTAAGCTGTGTGACAAGTTCCAGCAAATGAAGCTGATTAAAATTGATGTATATAATTTCAAGATTGTCCATTAAAACTTCACAGGTAAAATATTTATATTCTTTCATACTCTATGACCCACCCTAAAGACAGAAATTGTTATGACCAAAGAAGGATCCTTTTGAAGCATGACCACCTACCCCAGTATGTCTGGGGTAATAAACCTGGCATTCTAAAAGAATGATTCGTAGTTCCCCCAGTCACTATCAAAGATATCCCATTTTGAATAACACATTATATGGTCATCCTGTTTTAAAGGCACACGATGAGAGATAAAGCAACTGACCCCTAAGGTCACTAAGGGACAGCTGTTCAACAATGTGAATCCACCCTGAACTGTTAAGTGAGTGAAAAATAAACTTGTACTATTTTTGAATGTATTAAACAATTTAATTATTCTGATAAGACTATCAGGCAATGGAAATACCTTTTATAATTAAATTTTTATCACAGATGGATTGAAATTTCATGAAAATATATATTCTGTGCCTATTAGGTGAACATTATGAATTATTTTTCTCTAACATGCTAGTGAATTACATTATTTAATTTTATAAGGTTAAATAAACCCTGAATTCCTGAAATGAATCCAATTTTATTTCCAGATTCATGATTCATACCACAAAGGTCTAACTTAAGATTTTTACATTCATAACCATGAATGAAATTAGCATAAAATTTTCCATTTGGTTATGTCTTCATCAGTCTTTGGGTCAAGGCTGTACTTATCATACAATAAGATAAAGGTCCTGAAATAGTTTGAGCAAGCTTGAAACTAGGTGCTCCTTATAAAGTTGGCAGAATTCACTGGAAACAAAATCTGGGACTGTTAATTTGTTGTAAGATATCAGAATATTGATTCAACTTAATAAATTATTACAAGATTAGTTTTTCTTTGGGGGCCATTTTTAGTAAATTATTGGGAAATAAATGCAAGTTTCCCTACTGATATCAATTTTAGTAAATATAACTTTATATTTGCAGAACACCATTTTGTTCCATTTTCTTTTGAAATCCCTTATTTTTTCACTTAATCCTTACCAAATGTTTTTCTATTTTGGTAACTGTCAATGAAGATACTGTTTAGGCAATTTTGATATTCTCTATTACCTTTTTCTCTTCTATTTCAATAATCTGTTTTTTGTTTATATGCTTTCATATATCCTATTATATACATAAAAGCTATACATTTTTCTTTAAGTAGCATTTAGCTGTATACCACAAGTTTTTATAAATAGCATTTTCCTTATCTTTCATTTTAATCTTTTTATCTGTTTTTTCAATTTGAATTTTGGTTCATTGATTTTTTTTCAACTTAAAAAAGTTTTTTTTATTCAAGTATAGTTGACTTACAATCTTGTGTTAGTTTCTGGTGTATAGCAAAGTGATTCAGTTTTTTATATATATATCATATATATATATCATATATATATATATCATATATATATATCATATATATATATATCATATATATATGTACATATCTATTCTTTTTCAGATTCTTTTCCCTTACAGGTTATTACAAAATATTGAATATAGTTCCCTGTGCTATATAGTAGGTCTTTGTTGGTTATCTAATTTATATATAGTACTGTGTATATGTTAATCCCAAACTCCTAATTTATCCTCTCCACTTTCCCCTTTGGTAACCGTAAGTTTGTTTTCTACGTCTGTGTGTCTATTTCTGTTTTGTATTCATGAGTATTTGTATCGTTTTTTATAGAGTCCACATATAAGTGATATCATATGATATTTGTCTTTGGCTTACTTCACTTAGTATGATAATCTCTAGGTCCATCCATGTTGCTGCAAATGGCATTATTTCATTCTTTTTTATGGATGAGTACTATTCCATTGTGTATATGTACCACATCTTCTTTATCCATTCCTCTGTCAATGGACATTTAGGTTGCTTCCATGTCCTCGCTATTGTAAACAGTGCTATAATGAACACTGGGATGCAAGTATTTTTTAGAATTATGGTTTTCTCCAGATATATGCCCAGGAGTGGGATTACTGGATCATATGGTAGCTCTATTTTTAGTTTTTTCAGGAACCTCCAAACAGTTCTCCATAGTGGCTGAATCAATTTACATTCCCATCAGCAGTGTAGGAGGGTTCCCTATTCTCCACACCCTCTCCAGTGTTATTACTTGTAGACTTTTTGATGATGGCCATTCTGATTGGTGTGAGGTGATCCCTCATTGTAGTTTTGATTTGCATTTCTCTAATAATTAGCCAACATGAGCATCTTTTCATGTGCCTTTTGGCCATCTGTATATCTTCTTTGGAGAAATGTTTATTTAGGTCTTCTGCCCATATTTTTGATTGGGTTGTTTACACCATAAGCTCATTTCTTTGAGCCTTGTTTGAGGACAAATTTGAGGCCAGTGTTGAAGGCAGTTTACTCTGGAGAGAACTGCTCCTGCTTCTGACATTTTATATGGATGCCATACCACCTCCAACAAATTGTACACCTGAGATTGCCTGATATCCAGACAGTGTGAATTTGGTATGCAAACCTGCTGTGATGTTGACCTGTGGTTATGAAATCTAAAGAAAAAAAAAAATTCCCCTCCTGAGAGCCAAGGTTTATAAAAGCAGTTTTCCTTGAAGTCATGAACTGTGTGTACTTTCAAAATGAGGTTGGTTAGTTACAGCTAACTGTTACAGTAAAGATTAAGTATTCTTGGATCCCAGTTTAATGGGGCAAAGGGTCTCTTATGAGCTTCCACACATTTGAGTAGGCTGTGGGCTTTATCCACAGTGGCCTAAAAGTTAATAAGGTTTATCAAATGTTTTCAAGGCAAAAGAAAGCTTCAATGCTCTGCTGACATCTCTAGATACCCTTTTCAATTAGTTTTTAGCTTCTGAATATTCTATACCTCCTTTCCAACTGGTTGATTAAGTTAAACATATTTTAACCACCATTCTTCAGTTGTTTTTAGATGAGGATGAGTACTTTACCTAATTGCGACAAACAAAAGTCTACAGGTATTTTTAAGAGTAAAAATATATATATATATATACACCCTTAGTGGAAGATGTTTGACCACAAAATTATCAGAGCATTTTATGATAGTAAATTTAGTCAAGATAATGAAAATTATAAATACATAGTTAATATATAAAATATTTTATTTACCAAAGATTGGAAAATTATTTCAGTCTGAAATATTGTTTACTTTTACCAAAATAAAAGCATACATGTGCTTGGCAGGCACTGGCCAACAAACACCAACATCTTGAATTTGACTTTCCACTTTCCCTAATGCTATGGCTTGATGATTACACAGACTGTTTTGAGCCATATACAACAATTGTTTAAAAATGTTTTACACTAGATAAATGGAATTATCAGCCTCCAAACCTCAAATACTGAGGGTTTTTCCCCCACTTCTCCTCAGCTAACTGTACCAATAATGGATGGGTGAAATTACTTTCTACTCAAAATAAGATAAATTCCACTCAAAATAATTAAAATTTAAGGCCAAAAATATCTCCCATAGTAAAATGTACAAAGGTAGAATTATTCCAGAGTTGGTTGTTTTAATCTTTGCACTTGATTTCATGATCACGCCCTTAGTTTTTCTCAAGTGAGCTCTCCTCATGTTTCTTAGATGACTTTGCCATTTCCTGATGTTACATTCAAATATGACAATGTTTGCAGGAGGAAGATTCACTTTTTTGAGAATGAGGAAAATTTTCCTAGAATTTACCAAAGGACTTGCTCTCTGCATCACTGCCAGACTGATGCTGTTGTGCATATGCCTTATTACCATATTACCACAATGAGTTTAAGCTAATTAGGATTTATACCTGAGCGTCAAATAAGGCATTGCACTGAGGAGTGAAAACATTTTAAAAATCACATTAATGTTAACAAGTATGATGGAGAGAAGGGATTATTAGTAGTATCCAACTTTA
Source organism: Aethalodelphis obliquidens (assembly GCF_003676395.1). Lineage (NCBI taxonomy): Eukaryota > Metazoa > Chordata > Mammalia > Artiodactyla > Delphinidae > Aethalodelphis > Aethalodelphis obliquidens. The sequence goes on along the minus strand of NW_020838024.1, from coordinate 7,538,336 downwards.
GAAGTTCCCTGTGAAGACTGTCTTCTGTAATCCTTTACAATACTAAAAACTGTGAAAGTTCAAAAACAGCTACGGTGGAAACCTATACCTAGAATCATCTATGGGCCTATCATTGTCATGTGTCAACAGATTATTGGTTGCCAGAGGCAGGGGGTAGGGGGGAAGTGTGCGTAACAGGTGAAGGGGGCTAAAAAAGATACAAAAATTTTAATTACATATATATGTGTGTATACACACACACACACACAATTTTATGTAATCCTCAGGGAAATCACGTGAAATGTCCTTTGGAACTGCCCCAATTTTGCATAGTGCGAAATAAGTTTTAGAAAGACTAAGCAACATTCCCAGAAGCATATAACTAATAAATGGAAATCTGAATCCGTTAGTCCTCAGAAACAGAGTCTCTATCTATGGGTACAGCTTCCCATATATATTTAAGCATAAACATGTGAATATAGAAATGAGCAGTAATATACAACATGTTTATTTTAATGTATTTCAATGTAACACTATTCATTGCAACAAACATCAAATTTTTTCTAATGGCTGGAACCATCTAATTTGCATCTCTACATGTGAAAATACCAAATATCAGTGTATGATGTTTTTAATAAAAACAAGAATGAGGTTTATACTAGCTGTGCATAAATTCTGGAGGTTTTGTACTATATCATGATTCTAATGCTACACAGACTACAGCTGATGTGCTATCTTTCAGCTGATCTTTTGAAAGAAAGTTTCACTAGAATGGAAAAATTATGAACGACTGCCAGTATACTCATTTGTCCAGCCTCACTTTTTCCTTGTAGTAAAGATATTTGATTAAAGATCTAAGAAAGGAATGCCTGAAGGAGGGGAAAGGAGATGGAGTACTGATCCTAAGCAATTTGATTACACATGTGTTTCTGGAGGAGGGTCCTATCTTCTCTTTGGCTTCATCAATGGTCAGAATTTCCCATTTCAGGTTATAAAAATAATTATGATCTTTCATCAAAAAATGTCTGACTCATTTTACTTCATCTTGAAATAACTGGAAAAAAAATTCCTGGAATTTTTTTTTTTCTTTTGCTGGTTAAACATTAGCCCACCTGCTGGTAGCACTCTGAAGAGGATAGCATCTCTTAATGTTCACCTGATAAAATGACTGATGTTACATATTAAGGGGGTGAAAACTAAAGACTTCATAAATTACCACAGAATAGAACAAAATAAACATAAGATGTTTTCTTCTGAGTCCCAACCCATGCTTTCCAACCATTAAATTTCTTCTACTTTAGTTTAATTTGGTTTTAATAGCATTCAAAGGGAAAACTCCCCTTGTTTTTTTAGGTGTGATTTATAAGAAACATTAAGTTTAAAATTAGATTTTTTGTTGGAATTTCTCTGACAGTCAAGTCCCCTTAGGAAATTACTACCCTCACTTGAACCTGCAGAAGTAGCAGATGAATTATGGCTCAAAGGACAACATCCATTTAGGAGACGTTGAGAAGGATCGGGAAATCAAGGAGGTGGGAAGAACAAAATTCTGATTTAATTTGTTCAGCCAATTTCTGAAAGGACTGAGTTCTCCCATCTACACCAGTAAATGCATTCGGAAGAAATAAATAAAGAGCATCATCCTTTAACAGCCACAGGCCTACTTCATTTCCCTCAGGAGGAAGTGAGCAGGCCGTCCTAGAGAGCTTAATTCAGGAGCTTTGACGCTGTTTTCAATGGTAGATTTTAAAAGCTACTTCAAGATAAAGTATGAATAAAGCTAAAGAATGACACAAATATAATCATCAAGAAGAACTGCCCCCTGGGCTTCCCTGGTGGCGCAGTGGTTGAGAGTCCGCCTGCCGATGCAGGGGACACGGGTTCGTGCCCCGGTCCGGGAAGATCCCACATGCCGCAGAGCGGCTGGGCCCGTGAGCCATGGCCGCTGAGCCTGCGCGTCCGGAGCCTGTGCTCCGCAACGGGAGAGGCCACAACAGTGAGAGGCCCGCGTACCGCAAAAAAAAAAAAGAAGAACTGCCCCTGTATCATTTACACCTAAGAAACTAATTTTTACAGCAGCAGAGTTATTAGGCTTTGTTTTGTCTTGCTGAGAAACATAAGTGAACAGTGCTCTAAATGCTTTGAGATATTATTAATTAAAGGAGCATTTAACCATAATTACTCCTTTTTAAAGACTTCACAAAAAAACTAATTCTAATGAAAATTTATACAAAATTTCATCATAGAATAATAAGTGAAAAAGATCAAAACCATATGGTTTAAATTACAGAAATTTATTTTCTCACAGTTCTTGAAGGTTAGAAGTCAAAGATCAAGTTTCTGGCCAATTTGGTTTCTGGTGAGAGCTCTGTTCCTGACTTACAGACAGGGATGGGGTAGGGTGAGGTTGGGGGGAAGAGCTCTCTGCTGTCTCTTCTCACTTGTCTACCTATGTTCATAGCAGCATTATTCACAATGGCCAAAGGTGGAAACAACCTAAATGTCCATCAGAAGATGAATGGATAAATAAACTACAATCGAATATTATTCAGCCTTAAAAAGGAAGGAAATTCTGACACATGCTACAACATGGATGGACCTTGAAGACATTAATGCTAAATGAAATAAGCCACAGAAGTACAAATACTGTATGATTCTACTTATATGAATTACCTAGAGTAGTCAAATTTATAGAAACAGAAAGTAGAATTGGGGGAGAGTAGAATGGGGAGCTGTTTGATGGGTACAGAGTTTCAATTTGGGAATATAAAAAAATTCTGGAAAAATGGATGGTGGTGATAGTTGCACAACAAAGTGAATGTACTAACGCCACTGAAATGTACACTTAAAAATGGTTAAAATGGTAAATTTTATGTTATGTATATTTTACTGTATTCTAACATTTTTGAAGTGTGCCTGCTAAAAGAATTGAAACAATACAGAAATATATGAAGTTTATCTCACTATTTATATGTAAATCTTTAATTCATCTGGATTTATTTTGGTGTTAAAAATGAAGTAGATCCAGCCTTAAAAAAAAAAAAACGATAAAAAACTATATGGAGAGGTATTACTACTGATCCAGTACATACACGCTTTGAGGGTTTTGTTTGCTTATTCTTATCCACATAGTTGTTGTACATGTGGGTGTGTACACATACAGTTACTCCTAGGTTTCTTGGGATTAGTGATATCTCACTGATAGGTATGAAGAATTTGAGACTGACTGGTTTAGGGCTAGAATTTGTATAACATGGAGAAGAATAACCAGTTGCTAGTTAACTGTAATCAGGTTTTCAATAGTTAAAGTAACTATTTTTATCTGAAGAAATGTCCAATCACTTTTTCTTCATACATACTGCAGTCTAACTAGGAAAGAGGATCATAAAACTCTGAAGAATTGCTCTTCCTCTAATCATACTAAGATCTCTCCTTCAAAGGTATATTTGAGATATATTTAGTTTTTGTACCTCACTGCACACCCATATCTCACCTCACCCACAGCTTTTCCTTGAGAAGAAAACTTGACCAAAGAAAATAAATCTTCACCCATATGAAGCTAGGATTTGAGACAATATTTAGGAGAAAAATTAAATTATTTTCTTTGAGTCTCCTGTTTAATAAAGAGAGAGACAGAGAACCCCCTCATTCTGTCTAATTTGTGTCATCAGAGTTAATTTCAATTTTCTTTTCAGACATAATGGATACAGTGGGCAAAGTTTTCAAGACCCTTTTACTTTGCTTGAGTACTGAGATAAGTTTGAGGGTGGGAATCCTACTCTCAAAAATATGAAGCCAGAATCCAAAGCCAGAATGACCTTCATTTTACTATCTCAAATGGAAGGCAGAAATGTAAGTTCAAGAACTGCTGACTTAAAAACACTCTAATCTTTGCCATTGACCCTTATCTAAATGGTTTAAATTGTTCTGTTTCCCCGGTGATTTGCCTTTAGACCCATTATAAGAAAACTGTCTATGAAAAATAAATAAATACAGTATTACCTCACTTATATGTAAAACATAAAAACACTGAACACACAGAAACAAAGAGTAGAACGGCGGTTGCTCAGTGCTGAGGGGTCGGGGAAATACAGAGACACAGGTCAAAGGGTACAACCTTTCACTTATAAGATAAATAAGGTCCAGGGATCTAAGGTACAGCCTGATGACCATAGTTAACAGTATGATATTGCTTACTTGAAAGCTGCTATGAGAGTAGAGCTGTAATGGCCTCACCAAGACAAAAACGATGACAAAATGGTACTCATGTGAGGTGAAGGATGTGTTAACTAACCTTAACATGGTAGATATTTTGCAATATACATGTATATCAAATCATCACACTGTATACCTTGCATAACATTATATGTCAATTATATCTGAAAAAAGCTGGGAAAAAAACGAAAGAAAACTGTCTGGGTGCTTGTCTTTGGGACCAGCAATAGTGGAGATTCAGTTTAGTTTGTAGAGAGAAGCTAAACCCCCAAGTGAATATGTCAGTGACGGAGGATTCTGAGATGTGAGGAAAGCAGCCTTCATAAAAGGCCCTGAATTAGGGGATGAAAGGAAAATTTATGGAGATAATTTAAACTTGAGAAGGGACACTGCGACTCAGCAGTTACAAGAGAGCCTTGACCATCATCAAAAAATCTAGAAACAATAAATGCTGGAGAGGGTGTGGAGAAAAGGGAACACTCCAGCACTGCTGGTGGGAATGTGAATTGGTACAGCCACTATGGAGAACAGTATGGAGGTTCCTTAAAAAACTACAAATAGAACTACCATATGACCCAGCAATCCCACTACTGGGCATATACCCTGAGAAAACCGAAATTCAAAAAGAGTCATGTACCAAAATGTTCATTGCAGCTCTATTTACAATAGCCTGGAGATGGAAACAACCTAAGTGCCCAACATTGGATGAATGGATAAAGAAGATGTGGCACATATATACAATGGAATATTACTCAGCCATAAAAAGAAACGAAATTGAGCTATTTGTAATGAGGTGGATAGACCTAGAGTCTGTCATAGAGTTAAGTAAGTCAGAAAGAGAAAGACAAATACCGTATGCTAACACATATATATGGAATTTAAGAAAAAAAAAAAGTCATGAAGAACCTAGGGGTAAGACAGGAATAAAGACACAGACCTACTAGAGAATGGACTTGAGGATATGGGGAGGGGGAAGGGTGAGCTGTGACAAAGCGAGAGAGAGGCATGGATACATATACATTACCAAACGTAAGGTAGATAGCTAGTGGGAAGCAGCCGCATAGCACAGGGACATCAGCTCGGTGCTTTGTGACCGCCTGGAGGGGTGGGATAGGGAGGGTGGGAGGGAGGGAGATGCAAGAGGGAAGAGATATGGGAACATATGTATATGTATAACTGATTCACTTTGTTATAAAGCAGAAACTAACACACCATTGTAAAGCAATTATGCTCCAATAAAGATGTTAAAAAAAAAAAAGAGAGCCTTGACAAGGATAAAGGTAAAAGGTAAAGTAATAAAAGTTTAGAGTGTATATTTGATACCAAGGCATCAGAATGAACTTATTCTACACCAGCTTTCACCTGTGTATGTTTGATTTTTAGGACAGGGAAACAGGTTCTAAGTTGTTAAAATCGATCAAACACTAGAAATTAATTTTTATTCTGAAATATCAAGAAAAATCTAAGAATTTTTGAAATCCTAAAGTTCAGGAACAGCCTCTGCTGTATTTTTGGCCAGTGCCTGATCACCAAGATTCCATCGTTAGCCCTTTTCTCATCTTCCTCCTCAGAACTGCTGGGGAAATCCTTTAAGATCTTCAGTGGTTTAAATCACTTCAAGCACTACCTGTAGGCTGATGAAATGCAACTTTGTAGCCAAGTTTTCCCTTTCTGTACAATTTCCCTTTCCACAACTCCAATCTCCTCAAACTGAACACATCTAAAGCTAGACCAGTTTTCTTAAATGCTCACTGATCACTGCTTTCAGCCACCATACAGTACCGCCTGAGATGCACAACTATAAACACAGAGGTCATCTCCTAACTATATATTATGAGGGTAAATTTATTATCGCTCCAGAAATTAACACTATTTCAAGCTTATACTAGGAGTCCATTAAATGGAGAAGTATTAAACGTGTGAAAGAGGAGAAATTGAGGAAGGTGGTCCCATACAAAGCCTAAGCAGTGATGAGAATAAAGTGAAGTCACGATTAAGAGAAATAAGAGGCTCTTATTTCTCTTATTGAGAAAGAGGCTCTGAAGGAGCTCAGGGAGACAGAACACATGCACATACGAAAGAACAACCATGTGAAGACACCCTGAGAAGGCGCCATCTATAAGCCCAGGAGAGAGACCTGGACCAGACCCTTCCTGTACAGCCCTCCGTGGAAACCAACCAACTTTGATCTTGGACTTTTAGCCGCCAGAATGGTGAGAAAATAAATTTCTGTTGTTTAAGCCAGGGGTCCCCAACCCCTGGGCCATGGACCCGCAGTGGTCCACGGCCTGTTAGGAACCGGGTGACACAGCAGCAGGTGAGGGGCCGGCAAGCAAGCAAAGCTTCATCTGCCGCTCCCCATCTTTGGAAAAACTACCTCACATTACCACCTGAACCATACCCTCCCCTGCCCCACCTGTGGAAAACTGTCTTCCACGAAACCCGTCCCTGGTGCCAAAAATGGTTGGGGACCACTAGTTGAAGCCATACAATCTGTGGCATTTTGTTAGATTAGCCCTAGCAGACTAATGCAGGTGTTATCAGGTAATATTAGTATATGCAGATATTAGGATATGGCATTTAGTATGTCTAGGGGAGAACATTACATCTATAAAATTTTAAAAGCTGGATCTTCTCCTTGAAGAGTAGAACAGAGTTCAGTCTTAAGCCTGTATACATAATCTTGAAGAGGAAAAGCTATCTGAGGAGAGGTGTCTGTTTTCCATCAAGATTTAAATGCAATTATAATAAAACCATGTTTGTTTGCACTAGAGTTAGATGTTTAAACAAGTCAATACATTTTTGGAAACACAGGAAGGAAAGATGTTTTGTTTACTTTTATTTCCACATAATTTTAGTACTGACAAAGAGTGACAGAGCGATAGCCTCAGAGACCACTAAAACCATTTCATTCACAAAATGGGTGCTTTACAAGTAAGTCCTCTGCAGACTGCTCCTCTGTCAGGGGTGCGGCTCAGGGTTCAGCTGATGGCCACTGGAGTTTGCAAGCACCTGCTCATTCTCTCTCCTCCTGTCAGTACAGAACCCACTAAAGATAAAGGCTTTCATATAATAATGTTATCTGCTCACCAAAACCATGTTATATCTGGCAAGGACCAGGAAACTGGGTAGTTTTGATGAATGGGATTAAAATAGAGTCAATGTATGAAAACATTTTCACTGAATAATAGAGGCTGTGGTCTACAAGAGAGAGTAGCAAATGTAAGCTCATGAACTGACTGATGTTTGAACTGAACTAAAGTAACTCGCAAGTTAAAACATATTTGCGTTTACAAAATGAGTTCCGATTTTAAAAACTTCTGAACCTGAAAAAACCTTAACTTTCTAGTATATGATTTTTCATATGAAAAACAATCTACTGGGATATATTTTATTACATTTCACCTTGCTTTAATTTCAAATTTACAGATAAGTTGCTTCATGCTCTTCTCACACTCACCAGTTGTGACAGTTTTCCTTTTTTACTTTAAAATTCTCTCTTTCTCCCCGTCTCTGAATGTATGGGGCTCTCTCCTGACATATCTCCACGATTCTTATAGCACTTCTTTAATGTCTGGCACTACAGGATGGCCCAAGCATGCATCTCACTTTTTCTGGCTCAGCCCTATTATTGGCTACACTCCTTGTTCCCTTTAAATGGACAACAGTTCTTAGAAAACAAAACTGGGCACCAGGTATATTCATACCTTCTACGCCTGACGAGTGAACAGAAGTTGAAAATACGCATATCTCTGTATCTATCTACTGAACTGAAGAGCTCTTATTGGTGTCTCTAATTTTATCCAACACATCAGTACACCTTCTAGATATTTTTTTCTTTTTAATATTTTTAACTCCCTTCCAAAAAGGGAGAAATCTGGTCCTCATTACATTTGCTCAAACTTAGCAAACAGAAGATATTTCAAAATTGGTAACTTATACCATTAAACAACAAATAAAAAGGAAACCTACTAACTAGAGTTCAGTATCTGTTTACCTTTCTAATTAAATAAAATTTAATTAGAGTGAAATAAGCAAAGCTTAAATGTATAATTTAATGAGTTTTGACAAATGCATATACTGCAAAGACGGAACATTTCCATCGCCTCAGAAAGTTAACATGTGGCTGTTTTTCATCAATACCTTCACCCTCCACAGGGGTAAACAATGTTATAATTGTTTTTTCCATCATGGATTGGTTTTGCCTGTTTTCGAATATATTACAAATGGAATCATACAGCATATAATTTTTTGAATTGGGTTCATTTGCCAACATTTTTTGTGAGAAGCATCTATTTTTATATGTATTAGTAGTTTGTTTACTTTTATTGATGAGTAGTATTTTGTTATATGACTTTACCACAAAATATTCATGCATTTTCCTGTGAACAGACAGCAGGGCCACTTCTCGTTTTTGACTCTTGTATAAAGCATCTCTGGACATTCTTGTAGCAGACTATTTGTAGACATGGAATTTCATTGATCTTGGGTAAATATCTAGGGTAGAACTTCAGAGACAGATATATACCTTCATAATAAGCAACCAAACTTTCTTTTTTTAAAAGAGGGTGCATTATTTACATTACCATCAGCATGTAAGCGAACTAGTTGTTCTGAATCCTGACCAACATTTGGTGTTAAAAGGCTTTTTAAATTTTAGCCATTCTTGTGAATATCTATAAATTTGACTTCAATTAAAGTTTTCCTTATGAATAACGTTGAACTTTTTTCTCATGTTTATTGCACACTTGTACATCTTTCTTTGTGAAGTATCCAAGTTTTTTACCCATTGTTTTAGATTGTCTTTTTATTGTTGAGTCTTAAGAGTACTTTATATATTTTTTATACAGGGCTTTTGTCAACTATAAATTTTGCTTGTGTATTTTATTAAGTTTATCCTATTTGGATAAAGTGATTTTAATGAAGTCAAATTTATCATGTTTTCTCTTTCCTATTATTCCTTTCTGTGTTCTAAGAAAGCTTTGTCTACCTCAGGGTGCATAAAGAATGCACTACTGTTTTTTCTAAACTTTTAGGGTTTTAACTCTTGCATTTTAGTTTTTCTCTATCTCAAATGAATGTTTCTATATGCTATTAGGTGGGATTACGGTTTATTTATTCCCTATGTGTATCCAGTTGTTGCAGGATCATTTGCTTAAAAGAATTTACCACCCCACTGAAATGCTTTGGCACCTTTGTCAAAAATTAAAATAATTTTGTATGGAAACACAAAAGACTGCGAATAGCAAAAGCAATCCTTAGAAAGAAAAATGGAGCTGGAAGAATCAGGCTCCCTGACTTCAGACTATACTACAAAGCTACAGTAATCAAGACAGTATGGTACTGGCACAAAAACAAATATAGATCAATGGAACAGGATAGAAAGCCCAGAGATAAACCCATGCACATATGGTCAGATTATCTTTGATAAAGGAGGCAAGAATATATAATGGAGAAAAGACACCCTCTTCAATAAGTGGTGCTGGGAAAACTGGACAGCTACATATAAAAGAATGAAATGAGAACACTCCCTAACACCATACACAAAAATAGAGCCAATATGGATTAAAAACCTAAATGTAAGGCCAGACAGTATAAAACTCTTAGAGGAAAACATAGGCAGAACACTCTATGACACAAATCATGGCAAGATCCTTTTTGACCCACCTCCTAGAGAAATGGAAATAAAAACAAAAATAAACAAATGGGAACTAATGAAACTTAAAAGCTTTTGCACAGCAAAGGAAACCATAAACAAGATGGAAAGACAACCCTCAGAATGGGAGAAAATATTTGTAAATGAAGCAGCTGACAAAGGATTAATCTCCAAAATATACAAGCAGCTCATGCAGCTCAATATCATAAAACAAACAACACAAATATGGGCAGAAGACATAAATAGACACTTCTCCAAAAAAGGTATACAGATTGCCAACAAACACATGAAAGGATGCTCAACATCACTAATAATTAGAGAAATGCAAATCAAAATTACAATGAGGTATCACCTCACACCAGTCAGAATGGCCATCATCAAAAAAATCTACAAACAATAAATGCTGGAGAGGATGTGGAGAAAAGGGAAACTTTTGCACTGTTGGTGGTTCTCCAGCCACTCTGGAGAACAGTATGGAGGTTCCTTAAAAAACTACAAATAGAACTACCATATGACCCAGCAATCCCACTACTGGGCATATACCCTGAGAAGACCATAATTCAAAAAGAGTCATGTACCAAAATGTTCACTGCAGCTCTATTTACAATAGCCAGGACATGGAAGCAACCTAAGTGTCCACCGACAGATGAATGGATAAAGAAGATGTGGCACATATATAGAATGGAATATTACTTGGCCATAAAAAGAGACAAAATTGAGTTATTTTTAGTGAGGTGGATGGACCTAGAGTCTGTCATACAAAGTGAAGTAAGTCAGATAGAGAAAAACAAATACTGTATGCTAACACAGATATATAGAATCTTAAAAAAAAAAAGAGAAAAAAAAAGGTTCTGATGAACCTAGGGGCAGGACAGGAATAAAGATGCAGACGTAGAAAATGGACTTGAGGACACAGGTACGGGGAAAGGTAAGCTGGGACGAAGTGAGAGAGTAGCATTGACATATATACACTACCAAATGTAAAATAGATAGCTAGCAGGAAGCAGCTGCATCGCACAGGGAGATCAGCTCAGTGCTTTGTGACCACCTAGAGGGGTCAGATAGGGAGGGTGGGAGGGAGATGCAAGAAGGAGGAGATATTGGGATATATGTATACGTATAGCTGATTCACTTTGTTATACAGCAGAAACTAACAAAACATTGTAAAGGAATTATACTCCAATAAAGATGTTAAAAAAATAATAAAATGGAAAAAAAATTAATTAAATTAATTTGTAAGTGTTTGTCTATTCCTGGATTCTTTATTCTCTATTGATTTATTCTGTTCTCATCCAATAACACACTATATTCATTACGTAGTTATGTTATAATTTAAGTTTCTCAACTTTTGTACATCTGAATGTGTCTTCCTTATGCTTTCATTTTCTAAGAATGTGTCCTGGCCTTTCTCTTGGTTTCCCTGCCCACCCCTCTTTTAATTAGACTGTTCTACACATCATTATTCCTCTATGCACAATACGTCCTTTTTCTGTAGTGATCTCAATATTTTTCCCTTAGCCTCTAATTTGCTGTACTTTAGGTGGTTTTCTTTTTACTTATCCTTCTGGCAGTTCACTGATATTCTTTGATCTATAAATTTATTCTTTTCACCAAATGCTAAGAATTATTGGTGTTACTTTTTCCATTGTGTTTCTGACCCTTTCTTTCAGTCCTCTCATTCTACATTTGAGAGATGCATATGTTAGACTGATATTATCACAAAGGTCATGGATGTAGGTTATTTTTCTCCCTCCCTCTCTCTTTTTCACTTTTTACTTCTGTGTTTGATTTTCAGATTAGGTCATTTCTTTTGACCTTTTTTCAAGAACAAGGATTATTCATTCTTGCAGCTCCTAACTGGACTGTCATAATCTAGTGAATCATGTTGAGCTTTTCACTTCTACTATTTTCATTTTTAAAACAGGTTTTATAGTAAATGTTTTTGGTTGCTCTAAAAATAAGAAGCACTTCAACGAGGAAAGAAAAAAATGTCCTTCCACGAGGGTCTGTGCTGTATTCTAGGTGTCTTCAGGGCCCCAGGCTCAGGCTGGAACCCAGGTCTCTCCACCCCAGTGCGAGGAGGGGTCTAAATTTTGTCCACAGGCCTCAGGACGGTCTTGCCTAGGCTGGGGGCCGAGGCTACAGAGCTTGCAACTGCCCACTGCTAACCCCTGCCTTTCAAGGGATCAGTGGATTGTTGCTGAAAAAGCATGTAGTCCATAATCCAGTCAGACTTCTAGGTGGAAACTTCTAGGCGGCACTTACTATTTTAACACCTCAAGTAGGAAGCAGAGGACTAAGGACAATGATAAACCCAAGGAGAGGACCCTTGAAGATGACGAAAAGGAGAGAAGGCTCCACGATAGGACGGAAGTACTGGGAGCATCTACTCACCTTGTTTGTCATCGCTGTCCTCATGAGCTGGCTGATCTCGCCCAGCACTAGCAGGGGTACCATTTCCTGGACCAACTTTGTCCACGAGATGCTGGCCAGGAGCCAAGTACAGAAGGTCCACGTGGTGCCCCACAGTGACGTGGTGTAAGTCTATCTGCACACCGGAGCCGTGGTGTTTGGGTGGCCTCGGCTGGCCTTGATGCACGGAATGCAGGTTTCAAATACTGATATATTTGAGAGACACATCCAGCAGCTGAAGATGAGCTGAATATCAAAGGCAACGTCAGGATCCCAGTTTCCTATAGGCTTAGGGGCTTCTTTGGAAATGCCCTCTCTGCCTTGGGGATGACAGCAGGGGGCTCAGCCACCCTGTGGTATATTTTGTGTCTGGCTAGAAAGACTGGAAGTGAAGGAGGAATCAGTGCTTTCAATCGAATTAAAATGGCTCCTCGCGCGATTGCGGACGCCACAAACGGGAAAAGCAGTCAGCCCTTGTTGCCGGGCCGGCCGTGGTGGGAAAGCACTGCGAGCCAAGGCGATGGTGCCGGCGGCACTGGTGCTGTTCTTGTGATGAGCCGCCCGGAGTCGGTGGAAAGAGGCCTCCGCCCAGGGCCCCGCACCGTTCACACCGACGAAATTCTCGCGGTGGGCAAGAAGCACTCCACCAGCACGTCCTGCTTCTCCAGCACCAAGGACGAGCAAATGCCCAAATACCTTCTGGTGGAAATGCATGAACTGGGCACTCCCGACCACGTCGTCGTCCAGACGTCCACCGAACTCACACGTTGCACAACGCTCTGCTGGGGCCCAGCTCCAGCGTGCGGAGCGGTGGGCCACACCCGCGTCTTTGAGGAGTCTGCGTGGAAGCCGTGCTGCGTGGGAAGCCGTGCGCATGTCCAGTTCGCCGCGGCCGCCGCCGAGAGCGTCATTGCCACGACTGCGCCAACAGCAAGCTCCTCTCCAAGGAAGAGTAGAAGGGGGTTGCGTTTCTGAGTCAGGCAGTGCTTTTGTCTGCAGGCTGCTGGAGCACATGGAGGCGGAGAGGAAGATCTCCATCACACCAGGGACAAACGCTCCACTAGGCTTTTCTCAGACTGTCCCCAGGAGACCAGCGCTTCTTCACTATGAGCCGCTTTTAGAGCCAATGTGCATGGCCCTGGGCGGCCGTCCCCCTCGGGAGACCACCTCTTTTAACAAGGTCACTTCTGGCGCAGGAGACCCGCAGCTACTACTATAGAGCTTGCAGGGGGTAGGGTGGGAGAACCAGCCATGGGGGTCCAGACTTGCTGGGGCTTACTTGCCCCCCAGCGGGTCATTATTACCACCAAAAGCCTCCAGGACTCACTTCCCTCCAGAGAACAGAGGTGATAAATGTGAGAGGCACTTGGGCCTTTCTTCTCCTAGTCAGGGTCTAAGGGTGTCTTTCTGCAATCCATCATCCTAATGTGTCCTGGGTCCCAGGAATTGGGAGGGAAATAGGGGTAGGTTCTTAGTACTTAGGAGTTGATCTTGTCATTGGCCTTAGTGTAAAGACATAATTTTATGGTCATGAATTTAGAAATAAATGTAATGTGTTAAAATAAGACAAGACACCCATATGCAAGTAGCCATAAACAATTGGAAATACACACTTTGCATTCATTCATGAGCAGAGAAAGTATGAAGACTGAGAAATAAAACGTGAAGAACTCAGACGTTTAATGAGTAAGAGAAGAAAGCAGAACTGGCTTCCAGGAAGTCAAGGAAAATGTGGGCTTGGAAACGACTATTAGTCTTGTGATTTGTGAATCCCTGATAGTTTTGATAGTTCAAAGTAAGGAATTTGGAAGATGGGGGAGTTAAGGAAAGAATAAAGAGCATGGAAATGTAGTGATTGTGAGATATTAATCCTTAGATATTAGTCATTTAAAAGGAGGGCTGTAGTTTAAACATAAAATGACAGCATCAGGGTTTAGTCGTTATCTCTGTGTTAGTTGATTATTTACTTGTTTGATGAAATTAAAAGTTACAAAGGAGAATCAGAAATGAAGCATACAGGGCTCAGTTTGGGCTATAACTGAAAACTTAAGTAGAGAAATTAGTTTTTGGAAGTAGTGCAAATGCTTTTTGGCCTGAGGCTAGAGGGTAGGAAAAAGGAGCTACGAAAGTCGAGAATGAGGACAGACATCACTTTAGATAACTTTGATTTCTCAATAAATTAATATCAGTGAATATGAAACTAAGAAAAGTGGAAAAGTTTTGGAACACATATTGTGGAAGTACAGCCAAAGATGATGGAAGTATTTTCAAAATCTTTTAGGGCCTAATAGATCTTAGTATCATTCACATAGTAAGAGCTCAAAATGTTGATACATGATATTCATGAGATAAGCATTCTGTTTAAATAAGAACAAAACTAGACCAGCTAATGAATTATCCATAATAAAGAAAGCTGTCCTAGAGGAGAACAAATTTCCATCCTTCTTCCTCCTAATTCTACACTGATGATTTTTAAAACATGCTTACACATAAGTTTATCATCACTTATTATCCAAAGTGATTTTTTTTTTTTTTTTTTTTTGTTGTTTGGGAGTTTCACGGTCGTGGCCTCTCCCGGTGCAGTCCCGAGGCTCCGGACGCGCAGGGGCCGCGGCCATGGCTCACGGGCCCAGCCGCGGCCCAGCCGCTCCGCGGCATGCGGGATCCTCCCGGACCGGGGCA
>NW_020838024.1:7443241-7523292 GCF_003676395.1 Aethalodelphis obliquidens | reverse complement strand
GTGGTATGCGGGCCTCTCACTGTCGTGGCCTCTCCCGTTGCAGAGCACAGGCTCCGGACGCGCAGGCTCAGCGGCCATGGCTCACGGGCCCAGCCGCTCCGCGGCATGCGGGATGCATGCGGGATCCTCCCGGACCGGGGCACGAACCCGTGTACCCTGAATCGGCAGGCGGACTCTCAACCACTGCGCCACCAGGGAAGCCCCAAAGTGATTTTTAAAATCATTTCACTTGAGCATAGTTCCTGCAGAATATATTTTCCTTAATTCCCCTACAACTTTCTTTTTCTTTTCTTATTAGCTTTTTATTAAGATCCAAATATATATAGCATATGAGGTAAACAAAGTTTAAAGAAATCACCATTCCAATAAAGCATTCTTTTAAAGTCTAACATTCATAAATACAGAATACTGATATATTATGCATTCTAGTAATGATGGACAATATATATAAGTAAAAAACTCTGTACCAACAATCTAGGTTTGTATAATTAAGATATTGTATAAATTCAATTCTGCAGAATTTCTTCAAATAAAGGTGTTATAAGCATTCAGTTGTGACAGAGGCATCATCCTTTGTATCAGACCACACAAAGATATCCCAGAATGATATCAACTTAAGTGTACATAAAATTTTTGTAGTCCTTTGAATGTGTAAAGCTGAATCTATGCAAAATGTTCCTCTTCTGCTTCAGAGGATATGACTCTTACACAGATGTAGAGAACAAACGTATGGACACCAAGAGGGGAAAGTGGTGGGTGTGGGGGTGGTAATGGGATGAATTGGGAGATTGGGATTGACATGTATACACTAATATGTATATAATGGATAAATAATAAGAACCTGCTGTATAAAAAATAAAATTAAAAGAGGATGTGACTATTTTTTGTGTGGAAATAGGACACGTGGATGACCACGGCACAGCCACAAAGAGTTGTAATTTACCCTTCATTTCCTGAGAACAAAGTCCCAGGGATTAAATTTTGAAGGATAAAATTAGTGGAAATCTTTAGAAGAAACAAACAAAAAAACCCCAGCTCAGCTAATGTTATAGTTAACATTGTTCACATTAGTCATTGGGATTGTTAACTGAGAACTTCAAATTAGTTCAATTGAACAACTAGACTTAGATTACATGTTTATCCTGATATTATAAAGCAAAAAATATGAAAATTATATTTCCCTAGTTTTTAATATTTCATTACCTTTCCTATAGGAGTTCCTCAATTTTTTTGCCAAATTCTCTATTCCCCCCAAAATAATATTCTGCTATAACATATATTAGAGTTTTTCTTTTTCCTGAATTTCCTTTTATATTTCTTTTTTTTCTAAATTTTTAAAAAAAATTATTTATTTTAGTTATTTAGTTTTGGCTGTGTTGGGTCTTTGTTGCTGTATGCGGGCTTTCTCTAGTTGCCGCGAGCGGGGTCTACTCTTCGTTGCGGTGTGCGGGCTTCTCATTGTTGTGGCTTCTCTTGTTGCAGAGCATGGGCTCTAGGCACGCGGCTTCAGTAGTTGTGACACGTGGGCTTCAGTAGTTGTGCCTCACAGGCCCTAGAGCACAGGCTCTGTAGTTGTGGCACATGGGCTTAGTTGCTTTGTGGCATGTGGGATTTTCCCGGACAAGGGCTCGAACCCGTGTCCCCAGCAATGGCAGGTGGATTCTTAACCACTGCACCACCAGGGACACCCTCCTTTTCTATTTCTTTTCCTTTTTTTTTCTTTTTCTTTCCTCCTACCTTCATTTTGTCTTTTCTTTCTTCCTTAGAGGACCATATTTTCCCCTTTAAATATATTTTCTTTATATTTTTTCCTCACCTCCAAACATTGTCTCTATTACCCATTTTAGCATATTGACTTTGTTACTGTAACTTCATATTAAATGCTTATCTCAAATGTTAGGTGCTCTGGGGCAATTTATATTTAACAGTGAGGCACTGAGAATCAGCTTAGAACTTCCTTCACTACACACCAGCCCCATTGCCACATCACTGATTGATTGGGTCAGGACCAAAAATAAAGAGACTTTTTGGTTGTATTTGCTTTCCAGAAAATAATAACTTCACCATTTGTTTCTATTATAATATAAGTTTGGTTGCTATCTTTCTAGATGTTGAACTAGAGAATGAGTGCTGGGCATCAAACTACTTAGATCAAATCATCTTAGCTTCTTGCTTTTTCATGGAGTTAGGAATGTGGGCCCTACCTAATTCTTTCCAATGGATAAGCAACAAAGACAACAAAAAGGAGAACTTACTTATTTTCTTTGGTTATTGGTCAAAAATAAATGGTTTGCAGGCTTTCTCTGCCTTATAAACCTTTAGGTGGTAGCAAGTCATTTAGTTCAGCATAAACTGGCACATGGAATAAAACTGCATTTCCATTTTGGCACACGGAATAAAATTGCATTTTATTCCGTGTGCCAAAATGGAAATGCAAAATCAGGGCTAGAAAGTTAGAAATAACATGAATGAGTAAATATGTAAATAAAGGGAGATGAGATATCTCAGTATAACCCAAAGAGGTCTTTTTTTTTCCTCTTTTTAAGTTTGTACTTTGGGTGGTAGAATTAAGCTGCCTCACTCATTTCTTTTGATATGAATTCACTTATATTAAACTGAAGGACTTTGAGACTCACAAATGGATTTTTCCAAAAAGACTCCTCCGATTTACATCATGCACTCAGAGTTCAGTTCAGGATCAATGCTTTCATTAGTGGAGAGGCTCTATCACTTTCTGGAAGTAATAGTTTCTGGAATGGTAAAACATTTCACATTTGATATTGGTGGTAAACTAGAATTTATGGCTTATCCTGGTTGGCACTGACAGCCCCATATTCTCTCTCCAGCCTGACTGTTGCCCTGACCAGAAAGAATATGTTTTCACTGTTTAGCCAAGTTACCTCTGAGATGGTTGCCGGAGTTTAGGAAGCACTTATCTAGCTTTCTTCAGTTTCACACACAAAGAATGAGTGGGTAACATTTACTATGAATAAATCAATAAGACTGATGTACTAGAAATGCTGTTTGAAAAGGGCAGCAGCTTTCTGAAAGCTTTGGAAGCTAACTTTTAACTTTAGAGAGAGAGGTGAAAGTTGAAATTCAGATAGTGGGATTATAACCATTAACCTTTTTTATGTGTATAAGAGGAACTATAACTCACTGGGAGTTACAGCAACAGTAAGAAATTTTCCAAGAGATGAAGAAGCATGATAATCACTCATTCGTGCTTCAAGACATTTTGTTCATTCTGTTTTTAAAAAAGCTGTTTATTTTGTGCAGTGTCCATGTATTGGTCTGGAATTAGAATAAACCTTAATATATGACAATGACTGTAATAGAGCTATGAGAGCAGAAACCATTCTTTATAATTTTGAAATGTGATTCTGTACAGAATCGACTTTCTTTAATAAAATCAGAGAATAAATAGTAGACATTTCTACCCCATAACATATTATTTCCTGACTAAATAATAATCACAAGGTATGTTTTGGTAAGGATATTTATGAAGCAATAATTTGTGACAGTGATGATACTTTTTGGTTTACAGCCCTTAAAGAGGTACTGGAATTTTGACTTCAAAAAGCATTTTGGGGAATGTAATGTTTGTAGCTATAAATAATAAGAAGAAATTGCAGAATACAAAATAACACCTGTGGAACATTTTTGAAGTATTTTACAGGGAAATGATCTATTTCTAGAATCAATGAAATAGTGGTACTGCAGGTAATAGAGCTAATCCATTTTTAAAAATCATGTTTAGAAGATAAGGAGTATAGAGATACTGGTTGCTAAGGCTTACCACAGCTCCCCAAAAATGTTTATTCTTCTACATCAGACTTCGCAAGCATTCCCCCAAAACTAGGCAAACAGCATTCGATTTCAGGCTGCTTTATTCGTTAAGCAGGTAAGAGGTATATTTGAAGCCTCTCTGTTACTTTGGTAGATTGATTTTCACCATAAGATAATTCTAAGGGCTTGACAATGTATGTTTTATTTTCTGGTTTATTCCATACAGAAGAGGTAATAGTAACAGAGTTAGTAGAGAAAACAGGGTTTAAAAGTTAAGATATCTGGGTTTTTGTCACTTTTTAAAATGATATAAAAATTGCTGATGTGCTATATCTAAAGCATTATTTTAGATTCTGAAGAGAGGGAACAAGTGGGGAGGTTGTGGAGAGTGTGATACATGATGAAAGTATGGCCTCTGTCCTTCCTCTAAGCATCTTACAGTATAATGGAAAAATTAGACAAGTGCACACATCAGATGAGAGTAATTTAAATAGAGGACTACAGAGTATGGATTGAGAGGAGACAAAGCTAGGTTTTATGTTGCCATTTTGAATGCACTCATATGGCACAGGTATTTCTCCTGTGCATTAAGAATGCATAGAGTTAACTGGATATGATAAGATCAAATGAGTAAAGAATACTGTTTGTGTTGTACCAACAACTCTTTGTTTGAAGGAGAGGAAGGAGAGTAACTAGGGCAAAAGGTTCATATTATACTTGTATCAGGGAAATTGTCATGACGTTTCCAATTCAGAACCTCTGTTCTAGCAGCAAAGTTCCTTTTTTCTGCTACATAATTTATCATTCCCATCTTTCACCATTTACAGAGCTGCTAATATTTTGTTTGAATTCTCCTAAACAATTCATTTTTCTCTCTCAGCTGGCATACTCAGCAAACAGAAACCTGGTGATTAGCAGAACGACAAACATTTTCTAACACATGCTCTTTGGGGACCTTATGACCTTCAAGAACATATTCCAAGGATCTTAATATATTTATTCCAGCAAATAAGGACCTCCCTAGAGGACACATTTGCTACCTTAACTTGAAGATCTTCTCAATGTGGTTACACAGATATGAAAAATCTCTGTCATTCAAATTCTTACGGGAGAAGGGAGTTTTTACTAGTTGGAAACTCCCTAGCACATTTTTTTCCCCGAAATGTAAAACTTTTTCATATAATGATTGTTGGTAACCAATGATCTTAGAAATGAAGCTACTGTGTTATAGCAGAACAATCTCTTTCTCTCTCTGACCCTCTCTTCTGTCAATTTCTCTTTCTCTCTGTCTAAAACCCAAAATTACTGTAGCTGCTAACAAAGATTAGTGAGAATCCAGATTCAAAACAGTGATCCCACTAAGAAGTCTTCAGAAAAAAATGAGAGATTGAAGAAAACAGTGAAAGAGAGATTGGAGTAGCACCCACTTAAAATCCACAAAACTTTGTGACTTGACTGGACAGCAGGGTCACTGAGAAGGATGAGTTTCTGGTTTGGTCAGGACAATTGTTGAGGGGGCTCCTGTTCATTATAGTACAGATTACCCAGAGGATGATCATTCTGAGAGGACAGATACATTTATTATTAGAGAAAATGTGTGTGAGGAAATGGGACAATCCACAAGCCCTTGTTAAGCAGAGGGTTAAACATATTGGTTCTCAGGTTAGAGGACTAGACTTCAGGCTGTTTATTGACATTTGGATTTCCCTGAGTTTGGTAATAAATGAAAGAAACAAATGGGTACAGTCCCATGAAATGGACAGGTAAGTAGATGGAAAAGAAGATTCTTCATGGAGATCTGGGAAACAAAATATAAGAGGAAGAGAGTGTAACATGAATTATCAGAAATAATAGGAGAATCGGGAGCGTTCTTTTCAAGAAATTCATCAGAAAGACTTTTCAAGAAGTAGGGAATATCTAGGGGAGGGAGATGCTACTGAGAAATTAAGGAAAATCAAAAGTAATGGATTCATTGACTTTGCAGTTAGGAAAATCCCAGAGATTTAGTGAGACAAGTTCCAATAGAGTCTTGATAACATAAAGCCAGACTGTAACAAGTTGAGTAGTGATGGATAATGAGGAAATGACGACAGGAGGTAGATTTTGTCTGTGCAAAAAAGGGTGCGTTTAAACCAGTAATAGAGGAGGATAGAAGTTGAAGAAAAAAATGCTGTGTGTGGGCCAGTGATGGGTGATCTGGAATTCTTAAATTCTTAAGAAGGGTAAACTGAAATAATAATTTAGGTGTGTAAGTTTGCATTAAAAATTTATAGCATATACAACTGTGGGAAAATAAGACATCATTTATCACTATTTACTTAACTGAGATTAAATATATATTTCTCATTCTTCTCTAAATCACAGAAGTCTATGAAAACCAAAGCCAGTTCTTTCATTGCTAATTTGAAATTCCTAACAACGCTAGTGGAGAAGAATTTCTGTTTATTCATAATAGTTAAATTCTGAGAACAGTATAAGCACATATTTATTGATGTTCTCCAATAGTATTTTCTAGTATGAGGTGTCTGTGTCTGTGTGTGTATGTGTGTGTCCTTGATACATTTATAAACTGCTCTTTTTTGAATATAGGAAATTTTATCTGACGATCTCCTGCTTCAATGCACTGAGTGCTGATTTTGTACTTACACAGCCACAGCACACAAGCACATAAAGTACCCCCCCGCCTTGCTGTCTGTCTAAAGTCTGGAAATGTGAGGCTTAACTATCATCTGAATCAGGCAAATATACAGACATTCTTTTCCTTTTCATTTCATATCTATGCTCTCATAGTAAATGCCTAATTACTATGATTTTCTAGGAGACAATCCTAATGGTTCTAATGAAATATAAAATTAGTTGAAAAAATACTTATTTCATATTTATTTTTGGAAAACAAAATGGTGATATAGATCCACTTAAATTTATATAAGAAGATTTTAATCCATCAAACATTTTATTGTTTTTCTACTCCAGAAACAACTAAAACTATTCATGAATATATTTTATTCTGTTTATCTAGTATTGCCCTACTTTGTCAGGATATATTTTTTAAATGTTTCCTCAGTATCCACAGCCTCTTCCAAATTCTCTCAAGAATGATCTATTCACTTCAAATGTGTTGATTTGAAATTTCATCTGGAGTGCAGAAATGTTATCTACTCATTCAAAAATTAAAGAAGTATAGTAACTGCCAAGCTCCATGCTCCACAGAACAATAAGAAGGATTCCAAGTAGTGTGCCCTTTGTGAAAAAATTGCTCTCACATGCTAAACAATGTTCTAAAAATCACTGGAAACTGTTGATTTCTTTCTCTAAGTACCAAGCCATTTTTTTGTTCCTTGCTTTCTTTATGTCACTATAATAGCAATGCTCATTCTCCTTGCTCTATATGGAGCTATCCAGACCAATAAAAGGAAATATTTAAAATTTAATAACACAACTATGGCTTTTACTGGTAAGTGTCAGAAGTCTGTCAAAACCAAAGCCGATTCTTTTATCCCTAACACTTGATCTCAATGTCTCTGATGTCGTTCATAATGTCAAGGAAGAAATTTGCACTCACTGTCCCAAGGCTGAGTTATAGCACTGCTGGACCAAACACACAGGGAACAGAAGTGCATATTTGAAGTAAGGCAGATCTGAATTCAAATGCACTTACCATGTAACTGGGCAATTTTCTTATCTTCTCCACTGCCATGTTATCTTTTTTTTTTTTTTTCTGAATTATTGCAACAGCTACTTCGTGGATATCTGCCACCCCCTTTGTCTCCTTCTAGCAATGTGCTCTGCATAGTAACCAGGATGACCCTTTAAAAGCACATAGATAAGTTTGTGTCAGCCCTTCACTCAAAAGCACACCTGAGGCTCCAAGTTTCCCTATTCCTTCCATCTTTGACCGTGTCTGCTATTACTCTCTCCCTTGTTCACTCAATTAGATACATTGTCTTCCAGGATGGTCTTCAAATATCAGACAAGCTCCCACCTTAAAACTTTCCTACTGGTGATTTTTCTTCCTAGGATGATATTTTCCCCATCTCATTAAGCTTTTTCTCAAAATTCGCCTACCTTTTCTTTGAAATCAACCTAACTACACTATATAAGATTGCCACCTCTCCTCCTCACAGTCTTAATCACCTAACTGACTATAAAATCATTTTAATTCTGTTTATCGCATATCTCGTCACAATAGAATGTAAACAACACACATGTAGGCATATATGAATCTTTTGTTCACCTTTGCTCCCCAGTGCCTATACAGGGCCTTGCACATAGTGAGCATTCAATAAATATATGAGGAACGAATGACCATGAGTTTTCCTCACTACAAAAATTCAGACAATAATCCTTTTCTCAGAAAAAGCATTTTGAAAATTAGGTAAAATAGGCTATATTTAGCCCAGCACTAGGCACACAGAGGGTTGTGATGGTGGCCATTATTGTACTACTGTCATTGATGCTATTATCATCAATGGAAGATTCATAAGTAGTGTTTGAGAAAATGAGCTGGGCAAGCTGTTAACCAACTATACATACACAGGTACACATACACATAGAAACACTTCACACACTTACACAGTCTTTGAAAGATTTGCAGAAGCTTCATTTTACAGTGAAGTGACTCATTCTGGTATTTTGCCAGACCCTGGCAAACAGAAGATTGCCTTGTGATTAACAACCTGTGAAGTGGTAACTCTCTGAAAAAGACATCAGGCAGAATGTCACATTAGGAAGCAGTACCATGAGCAGAACCAAACTCCAAAATTGTAACTGTAGTTGGAAATCAAAGAATAATTAAAAGAATTTCAAGACAAATCTCTCTCTCTCACACCCACACACAACTGACACCATCAGTAAGACATTTTTATACATTTTGGAAAAGCTAGTATCTTTCCTTTAAAAGCATCTTAGGGAGTACCAGTGAATATTTTTTTTAGGATGTAGCTGTTACATCTCTATTCATCTATTGGTCTGTCAGTTATTAAATTCCTAAATGTTTTCTCTTTTGTGATTATAGTCATTGATGTATCACGCTATTTCACCAAAATATGTGTATATTGTAAGAGAAAGTATAGTTAAGTTGTAGTAGAAATAATCATGTCTTTTTAGTTACTATTTAGACTCCTTAAGCATTTAATCATGTAATCCAAAGAAATTGATGTTACTTTCATTTTAGTGTAGAAGATCTATTAATGACATGATATTAAGTTTTCATTTGGTTAATTACTTGAATGAGGGTCATCCATATCTATCATCAGAAGCAGATAGACGGAGCTGTTATGTTACAAAAATAAGTGTATTCTCTATGAGTATGAATCAGCTTGGAAGAACTAAGGTAGGTATTGGGATGTATCAAAATGGAATGAAATACAGATGCTACACAAAACATGCTAGGAGAGGAGCTCATTCTCATATATAGGACAAAATTTATATATTTGAACCTTTAATGTTTTTATTTGTCAGTGTTTCACTAGTTCTGGGTTTTCTCTAACACTGAAAGGTAATTTTCTTTTGTTTCTCCCCTTATTGAATACGAATTTTTTCTACCGTATTCATTCCATTCACAATTATTCTCCTTAACAATTTTTGTGACATTTAGAGCCTTTTAAGTTCGCTTTAACTCATCTAAAAAGAAAAATGTAGTCATTAACTGTAGTATAAGTCCAAATATTTTACACAGATTTCCTTTAACTATAATCTCTTCTTGAGTTCTATGTGAGATTTGAATGGTTAATGAGAACTTATATTCACAAATAATTTTAAGCTGAAGAGAATTATGAAAATTTTGAATATTGGTGACTCCTAAACTAGTTTTTATAACGAGGCCATTTAAAAAATTGTGTTAGAAAATGTTTTAAAATTTAAAAAGTTAATTAGCTTTAATATAGATTTTATACATACACACACATGAAACAAACACAAACATACTGCACATTTTTCACTTTTGTGAAGTAATTTTGGAAATAATATGTAAAGATAGACAAAAAGATACTGACCTTTCAAGATCATAAAATAGGAAGCCCTCAACCCCCATTTTCATCACAAACACACCAATTCAACAGTAATACATAAACATATACCATTTGTGAGAAATCTAGAACCTAGTTAAGAGGCCCCTGCACCCTGGGCGAGTGTAAAACCAGCCACATCAAAACCAATAGGCACATTCAAACAAGCAAAGAACAACAGGGACATTCCAGATACCCTCTTGCCATAATCCTTACTCCCACACAGTGCCTACAATCTGTGCAAACCCCACAGATCTAGCTCATCCTTGGGAGGGAAAGAGTTGTATCATGTGTCCAATGCCCCAACTTTTCCAGTGGCTACCATGAGGACTGACTTCTCGTTAACCTGTCTCGGAATCTTGAAAGGAAACGGCAATACTGTAGCCACCCAGGGATGGTGAGAAGAGAGATGGTGGCTCAGACTGGCAGTCACCATGGCCACTCCCTCCAGGCCAGTACAGAGCTAGCAGTCGAAAAACTCCAGCTCTCAGCTTATCCCAGGGAAGGGAAAGAGGTATAATGAGCACCCAATAATCCAACTTATCTGGGGACCGCCTGAGGAATTGGCTTCAGTCTCTCTTGTCTCAGAGTGGTGATGGGACCAGCATACTTTAGATGTCTGGGAGCCTCTAAGAGCAAAGAAAGTGGGTTGGACTAGCACAAAGGTTTGAGAATCTCTGACCAGACTACTTAGTGATGTTCTTCTCTAGTACAAGACTAATCCATGAAGACTAGGAGAGGTGGCTATTTTGTCTAATACACAGACACCAATATAGAGAGTTAAGAAAATGAAGAAACAGGAAAATATTTCTCAAACAACAGAATCTTCAGAAACTGGCCCTAATAAAATGAAGATACATCATTTACTTAACAAAGGATTCAAAATAGTTGTCTTAAAGATGCTTACCAAAGCCACAATAACAATGCATGGACAAAATGAGAATATCACCAAAAGAAAAAAAAAAACAACAATTTTTAAGTACCAAGCAGAAATCATGGATCTGAAGAATACAAAAACTGAACTGAAAAAATTCATTAGAGGGGTTCAACAGAAGACTAGGTCGAGCAGAAGAAAGGATCAGCAAACTCAAAGACAAATCATTGGAAATTATTCAGTCAGAAGAGCAAAAAAGAAAAAAGAATGAAAAAGAAGGAGGAAAGCCTAAGGAACGTATAGAACACAACCAAACAGACCAATATATGAATTATAGGAGTCCCAAAAGAGAAGAAAAAGAGAAAGGACCAAAAAGTTATTCAGAGACATAATGGCTAAAACCTTACCAAATCTGTGAAGGATATGAAAAGATCCTTTCTGTGAAGATCCAGAAAGCCTACAGTATTCTAATAAGATGAATCTAAAGAAGACAAATTATAATCAAATGTCAAAATACAAAAACAAACAGAGAATTTTGAAAGCAGCAAGAAAAAGCAGCTTGTCAAATACGAGCAACCTCCACAAAATCTGAAGCAGATTTCTCCCTGGAAATTTATAGTCCAGAAGGGAGTGGGATGATATATTCAAACTACTGAAAGAAAAATAAAAAGCCTACCAAGAATACTACACACAGCAAAAATGTCTTCCAAAATGAGAGTGAGATAGAGACATTCTCAGACAAAAGTTGAGGAAGTTCATCACCACTAGAGCTGCCTTATCAAGAAATGCTAAAGGGAGTTCTTCAAGTTGAAAATAAAGGATGCTAAACAGCAGCACAACAGATTGAGAAAGTCTAAAACTCATCGATAAAGGTAAATACATAGACAAATAAAGAATACTGTATTATTTTAATGGTGTTTGGTAAATCACTTCGAATTCTGGTATAAAAGTTAAAAGACAAAAATTTTAAAAATAACTATAACTAAAAATATATTAATGGATATAAAATCAATTTAGACAAATTATGACATTAACATAAAGATATGGGGGAGAAGTAGAAATGTAAGATTTATATGTGACTGGTGTTAAGTTATTGTCAGCTTAAAAT
Source organism: Aethalodelphis obliquidens (assembly GCF_003676395.1). NCBI lineage: Eukaryota > Metazoa > Chordata > Mammalia > Artiodactyla > Delphinidae > Aethalodelphis > Aethalodelphis obliquidens. The sequence continues at coordinate 7,511,516 of NW_020838024.1, read as the reverse complement.
AGACTATTGTAACTATAAGATATGTAAACCCCATGGTAACCACACACACACAAACCCTATAGATGTTACACAAAGAAAGAGAGGAAGGAATCTAAGCGTATAAATACAGAAAATCAACAAAACACAAAGGAAGAACCCTGAGAAAACCATAATTCAAAAAGAGTCATGTACCAAAATGTTCACTGCAGCTCTATTTACAATAGCCTGGAGATGGAAACAACCTAAGTGCCCATCATCGGATGAATGGATAAAGAAGATATGGCACATATATACAATGGAATATTACTTAGCCATAAAAAGAAATGAAATTGATCTATTTGTAATGAGGTGGATAGACCTAGAGTCTGTCATACAGAATGAAGTAAGTCAGAAAGAGAAAGACAAATACCGTATGCTAACACATATATATGGAATTTAAGAAAAAAAAATGTCATGAAGAACCTAGGGGTAAGACAGGAATAAAGACACAGACCTACTAGAGAACGGACTTGAGGATATGGGGAGGGGGAAGGGTGAGCTGTGACAAAGCGAGAGAGAGGCATGGACATATATACACTACCAAACGTAAGGTAGATAGCTAGTGGGAAGCAGCCACATAGCACAGGGATATCGGCTCGGTGCTTTGTGACCGCCTGGAGGGGTGGGATAGGGAGGGTGGGAGGGAGACACAAGAGGCAGGGGATATGGGGATATATGTATATGTATAGCTGATTCACTTTCTTATAAAGCAGAAACTAACACACCATTGTAAAGTAATTATACTCCAATAAAAATGTTAAAAACAAACAAACAAAAACTGTCACAAGACAAAAAAGGACATTGTATAATGATCAAAGGATCAATTCCACAGGAAGATATTATAAATATACAATTATAAATATAAAAATACATAAAATTTATTAAAATATATTAAAAATAATTATAGGCACCCAACATCAAAGCATCTAAATATATGAAGAAAACATTGAAAGAACCAAATAGAGAAACAGATAACAGTACAATAATAGTATGAGACTTCAATAACCCATTTTCAATAAAGGACAAGTCAACCATACAGGAAATGAGCAAACAAACAGTGGAACTGAAGAACATTATAGACTAAATAGATCTAACAGACATATACAGAACATTGCTCCCAACAGCAGCAGAATACACATTCTTCTCAAGAGCACATGGATCTTTCTTAAGGATAGATAAATTGGCAGGTCAGAAAACAAGTCTTAACAAATTTAATAAGTTTGAAATCATATCAAGTATCATTTCTGACTATAGTCGAATGAAACAAATAGCAGAAGGGAAACTGAAAAATTCATGATATGTGGAATTAAACAACACACTTTTGAACCACTAATGGGTCAAAGAAGAAAGCAAAAAGGAATAAAGAAATATTTCTATACAAATGAAAATGGAAATACAACATATAAAAACTTATGGGATGTAGTAAAAACAGTAATAAGAGGGAAGTTTACAGCAGTGAACATTTAAAAAAGAAGAAAGATTTCAAATAAACAACTTAAGTTTACACCTCAAGAAACTAGATAAATAAGAAAAAACAAAACCCAAAGTTAGCAGACGGAAGTGAATAATAAAGATTAGAGGAGAATTAAATGAAATTGAGAATAGAAAAAAATCAATTCTAAGAGTGGCTTCTTTGAAAAAAAATTAAAAGTTGACAGAACTTTAGCTAGACCAACTACAAACAAAGAGAAAACATCCAAATAAATAAAATCATAAATGAAAGATGAGACTTTACAACTAATAACACAAAAAATGATCCTAAGAGATTACTATGAACAATTATTTGCAAACAAATTGGATAACCTAGAAGAAATGAATAAATTCCCAGAAAAATATAACCCACAAGACTGAATCATGAAGAAATAAAAAGTCTGAAGAGATATAAAAGTAATATGCTTATCAAATCAATAATCAAAAAACTCTAAATAAAGAAAAGCTTAGGACCAGATGGTTTTACTGGTGAATTCTACCAAACATTTAAGAAGAATTAATGTCAGTTCTTCTCAAATTTTCCAAAATTTTAAGAGGGTACACTTTCAAACTCATTATATTAGGCCAGCGTTACCCTGATACCAAAGCTGGACAAAGATATCACAGGGAAAGAAAACCACAGGCCAATATCCCTGATGAATATAGATGCAAAAATCCTCAACAAAATACTAGCAAATCAAATTCAGCAAAACATTAAAAAGATCATACACCATGGTCAAGTGGGATTTATCTCTGAGATGCAAGAATGGTTCAACATATGCAAATCAATTAGTGTAATATAGCATATTAAGAGAATGAAAGGGAAAAAGTATGTAACTAGCCCAATAGATGCATAAAAAGAATTTAAGAATATTAACACATTTCCATGATAAAAACTCTCAACAAACTAGGTATGCAAGCAATGCACCTCAACATAACAAAGGCCATTGATGTGTGAAACTTAAAGCTATCATACTCAATCATGCAAGACTGAAAAATTTTCCTCCAAGATCTGGAATAAGGCAAGGATGTCCACTCTCGCCACTTTTATTTAACATAGCATGGGAAGTCCTATTCAGAACAATTAGGCAGAAAGTGAAATCAAAGACGTTCAAATTGGAAAGGAAGTAAGGAAATTATCTCTGTTATCAGGTAGTGCATGCACACACACACACACACACACAAACACACACACCTGCTAAACGTAATAAAATAACTCAATAAAATGGCAGGATACAAAATCAATATATAAATATCACCCGTGTTCCCATATGCCAACAATGCACACGCTGGAAAGAAAATTAAGAAAATAATCCCATTTACAATAGCAGAAAAACAAAGTAAATAAAATAAATAAGAATAAACAACTAAGAAGGTAAAATGATAATACACTGAAAACAGTAAACATCTGATTAAAGCAGTTAAAGAGGAAACAAATGGAAAGATATTCCTTATTCATAAATTGGAAGACTTATTATTATAGAAATGTCCATTCTAACCTATCTATAGATTCAATGCAATCACTACCAAAATCTCAAGGAAATTTTTACAGAAACAGAAAAAAAAATTCTAAAACTCATATAAAAATGCAAAAGATAACAAGTTCCCAAAGCACCTTAGCAACTCAGTGTTCATTGCAGCACTATTCACAATAGCCAAGATGTGGAAACAACCTAAATGTCCATTGACAGATGAATGAATAAAGAAAAATTGGTCTTTAAATATAATGGAATATTATTCAGCCTTAAGAAGGAGAAACTCCTACTTTATACAACAGCATGGATGAACTTTGAAAACATAAGGTAAGTGAAATAAGCCAGGCACAGAAGGACAACTACTGCATGATTCCACTTTTATGAGGTACCTGAAATATTTAAAATCATAGAATCAGAGAGTAGAATAGTAGTTTTCAGGGGCTGGGACAGGGCAGGGAAAGGGGACGAATGGGAAATTGCTAATCAATGTATGTAAAATTTCAATTATGCAAGAGGAATGTGTTCTAAAGATCTGCTGTGCCTATAGTTAACACTACTGTATTGCACACTTAAAAACTTATTACGAGGGTAAATCTTATATTAAGAGTTCTTACTACAAATAAACAAAAATTAAAACAAAACTCTTCGCTGAAATATTTGTGTAAATTTGCTTCTCTGAAATTTTCCATAGAGGGATATAAAGTTATAAAACCCTCTTTACCAGTCACTGGTTTTTAGAGTTGATAAAGCACTTTTACTCAACTGGAATCTAAGAAAAAAGTTTCCACTTCCGTTTTTCCTTTTGCAAAGTCACACTATTCAACAAGTTTCCTCAAGAGCACCTTTAATCATTTTACTGCCCCCTTCAAAGTTTTACAATAGCTTTTCACAGCCTATCAAAAATGCATAATTTTCTTATCCTAGAATTCAAAAACATCTGTAATGTCTTAAGATCTGTCATAACTGTAGCAGGATCGTCTACCAACTATTGGACACTCAAGTTGAACCTGTAGAGAAGGGGAGGAAACTGAGAGCAGACAGAAATAAAATCAGGAATACCATTTTAACTAAGCACTGGTCTCTCCAAGCCAACTGTATTGTTCCTAACTCCAAGCAACATGGTGAACTAGGTCTTAATCTGTGTCAGTGGCAATAGCCAGTGGCCTCTAGTCTATGGAGTGGTGGGTAGGGCATGTTAACAGGTGTGATCCAACATGGTGGAAGCAGAAGTGCCTTTCAGAGCAAGGAGACAGCCAGTAAGTGGGGTTAGAAGTAGAGTTTCCATCAGAGGTGAGAAGATTCTTCCTAGGACTTATTAAGGGGCAGGGTCGAAGCCAAGAAGGTCCCTATGTGACAGTAGGGACATGCAGTGTTACTTAGAAAGGGGGATGGGGTACTGCAGTAGGGATGCCAAATTCTATGGACTGAGAATACTCTGTGATTGTAATTAATAACTTCAGCTAAGGGAACATGGGGCTGCCCAGGATTCATGCAATTAATGCTGCAAACTGGTATCCTTAATCTCCCTTTACCTAAAAACCCTCTCTCACTGCCGGGTATAACATTCTCCTGATTTGCTCAAATTGCATAGAATTAAGAATATTCATCAGCGGTTGATGAAGAAAGTAATAGTACCTACAGTAAATTTCTGCTTTTGTGCTCCTGTAACCAGGCTAAATTAGGGATCCTGGGAAGGGATTTTAGGTGTCAAGGTGAACAAGAGTTTTGAAAACCCAGGAGTCTTTTAGCAAAATGATTATTCAGGTGAGTAAATTCTACTTTATCATATGCAGATTTTGAACCTACCTAGGTTTTGTTGGATCTATTGATGGGGATTATATATTATAAGTTATTGGAAGAACACAGTCACATGCTTCATTTCTTCTGATGTAAATAAATTAAGGCAAGTGAAAAAAACTTTTTAAAAATTCAGTCTTAGAATTCAATCAAGTATTTTTTTTTTAAGTGGTAGAAATGAACCTATTTACAAAGCAGAAATTGAGTCACAGACAAAATTATGGTTACCAAGGGGGAAAGGGGAGGGGGGAGGGATAAATTGGGAGATTTGGATTGACATATACACACTACTATATATAAAATAGATAACTAATAAGAACCTACTCTATAGCACAGGAAACTCCATTCAATACTCTGTAATGACCTGTATGGGAACAGAATCTAAAAAAGGGTGGATATATGTATATGTATAACTGACTCACTTTGCTGTACAGCAGAAACTAACACAGCATTGTAAATCAACTATACTCCAATAATAAACAAATAAATAAATAAAAATAAAAAACACTGGATTTTGGCAGTCTTCACCCACCACAATTTACTATCTAATCCTGCCACCAACCCTGCCAAAAGAAGTCATTCTTGTCCTAAAAGAGTCCAGCAATGTCATGATGAAATAGAACTACTCTCCACTGCAAGCCCTCAAGGATCCTGTAAGTCTGCAGAAATCTACCCTAAGTAAAATTTAAAAAAAAAGTCTTTACTAGAATCATCACGTTAAAAGTGCTATGTGTGATGGACTTCCCTGTGGCACAGTGGTTAAGAATCCGCCTGCCAATGCAGGGGACATGGGTTCGAGCCCTGGTCCGGGAAGATCCCACATGCCACGGAGCAACTAAGCCCGTGTGCCACAACTACTGAGGCTGCACTCTAGAGCACACAAGCCACAACTACTGAGCCCATGTGCCACAACTACTGAAGCCTGCATGCCTAGAGCCCGTGCTCCACAAGAGAAGCCATCACAATGAGAAGCCCACACACCCCAACAAAGAGTAGCCCCCGTTCACCGCAACTAGAGAAAAGCCCATACACAGCCAACGAAGACCCAACGCAGCCATAAATAAATAATTTTTTAAAAATTGAAAACTTAAAAAGTGCTATGTGTGAAACTGAAGGAATACCCAAAAGAAGTATGTCATGATTTGTTTTACTTTTTTTGTTTTAGTTTTTTATTAAATTCTGCCATGGTAAAGAGAAGAGAGGAGCAATAAGCACTTTTATGCATGGTTAAATAATGATTTATTTACTGACTCCATGGAAAATGAAGATATCTTGCAAAATGTAAAACAGGAAATAATTTCCATCTTGTAAGGATTTTAACTTTTGGGCTCAGAACCTAAATTCCTACAGGCATTTGCCAAGCAGGTAATAAAAATGGCAAGGGGAATCTCATTGCCAAATCATAATCACTATTTCTGTTTCATTAAATGAAAATATAAGCATATCACCTTACACAACTGTGCGTGGTATAGGGGATTATATTTTAAATTGGAAATCTTAACAAAACACATTTGAAAATTAAAATACTAATTACTTTTATCTTAATTCTATAATACTTCCATTAGCAACGGAAAACCTGATCTTATTTTTTTTTCATTTACGCTAACTTGTTAGTCAGATCTTGTATTTTGTGCTGTACAAATTTAGACTTGAATCTTTTATCTGGTTGTGGTAATGCATATTTTAACTAAAGTTTAAAATTGAAAAAAATAAGATCTTCATATAATAGAGTTATTTAAGAATGTGGGATAAAACCTTGCATAATATTTTTAAAGTTATTGTTAGAATCCTGGCAATTGGAAATCATCACATGTATTTGTCAAAGTCTTAGCTCAGTCTTCACAGTAAATACCATTTGTAATGTTTCATTTACCGAATCAATATTTATTGAGAAAGGAAAACTGATCAATGTTATTTCATTATTTCAAAAATGTTTCAGATTTCAACCCCATCCTTTAAAAAATGTAGTTCAGATGATTCTTCCATTCACCAAATCAATGCTGAGCACATATTTTGTAACAAACATTATTCTAGACAGTCACTAAAGGTATCATGTTAAGATGAAAAGTTCCTGCTCTCATAGAATTTAAATTCTAATGAAGAAACAAAAATTAGAAATGTGAATGGTTAAAGTAAGGCCTTTTTAAGAATGTAACTATTAGGCTGATGAGTAAACGACAAAAAAGAGCTGGTTACATGAATATTTAAGAGAACAGAATTCTAAGCTGAAGAGATACTATAGTTGCTTCTGGATACTGATTTTAGAATAGAAAAATCAAAATTGCATAATGAGTTTCTCAATTTATAGTAACACCAGGAGAAAATAAATCATGAGAGAGAAATATGGAAAGTGTTTATGAAGGGTGTCATTTCAAAGATCGAGTTCAGTCTACTCTTTGTTTGTGAATCAAAGTGAGATTCTTCCTTAAATAATATTATTATGGTATAAAGTTAAGAAAATTCCCCAATGCTTTTTAATACCTCTGGTACTAGCAAACAGTAATTTCCTCTAGAGTCTGGAACAGATGGAACAATATACTTTTGCCATTTTTCTTAAGCAAACTGTGCTAAGGTCACAGCACACTCTCTAGAAGATGATTCACAGCTGTATTATCAGAAAAGCAAAGCTTAAAATTTTCTGATTAGGAATTCTCTTTACTTACAGTTAATTCATGTCTCCATATACAGAGTGTATCTGTTTAGTCAAATGAGGCAAAATGAAATTCTAATTGGATTTTACTATTGATCCATAATATTGTTTCTCTGGAGAAAGTAATAAAATCTATCAGAGTACCTGGCTATTAGCTGAAAGTCACTCAATGTTTACCACATGTGTTTGGCAGTGGACACTAAATGCCTAGTGACCTACCCCTGTTTAATCTACTGAAGAGTCTTACTACCTTCAGATGATAAAGCTTCCCACCTCTAGATAAAGGGCAGGAGGTAATCTGGGTAATGTCTAGGTATTGTTCAGAGTTGCACTGGAATGTTGCCCACCTAGAAACTTCCCTGGAAAGTGGTATTTTGCTGAGGGTCAATATTCATCCCACTGATGGCCACCGAGACATGAAGGCCCAGAGCTTCTAAACTGCACTAATTGAGGAAAATGTAGTGGCTCTAGGGATGACATCACGCCTCGAAAAGTAAAATGAGGGTTTCACCCGCAGTGGGTAAATTTCCATGTGGAAAATTTTAGTTCCCATTCAGACAAAATATAAACCAAAGGCAAGGGAACCAATTAGAATCTTGAGGATGATCCTTAACCTAACCACAGTGATGTGGCTATTTTTTTTAAATGTATCATATGTAAAAATGTTTATATATGTGTAAAGTTTACAGAATGTACATCATAAAAAATCGACTATCACCCATTCCTGTGAGTTATCAATCAAATACAATCTCCTCCCTATTTAAAGAATAAAATTATTTCACTAATGTGTGTAGTTGAGAGGCAGTGTGACAAACAGTTAAGATGTTGAATTTTGGAGTTGACAATTTGGGCTTAAATTTTTGTTCATTCACTTATTGACTGTGACTTTGAGCAAGTTATCTAAGTTCTCTATAACTCAGTTTCCAAATCTTAAACTTAGAATTATAATTGCACTTACCTTTTAAGGCTGTTGGAAAGAATAAAAATATTTAAATATGTACTGTGCCTAAAAGATGCCTAGAATACAGTAAGCATTCGGTAGATATTGGTTATTATCATCATTATTTCTTAGAATTAATGAGGATGCCAACCAGGCACTGGTAGATGTAGGTGTCAGTCAATTAGCAATATGGGAGTGACGATACCAATTAGTATTCTCTGAGAAGTGTTGATAAAAGGCAGTAGAGCCTCTAGCGAGTAATTAAAGGAATTCCTAAGGTCAAAAGTCCTATAATGGGGAGGCATCTGAATGTGCTTAGGGGAAATCACCATTACAAAGGATAAGGAAGACAGAAAACTATTGAGCAACAAGCTGTAGTAAACTAAGCAAGATGGAGAGGTCAAAGTGAGGCAGCAGGAAAGAGGTACCCTTTGACACTCTAGGACAGGAATTTTGAATTGTTATAAATATATTTTTGGTCAGGAGGTGAGAATATGATGAACCCTCATTTGGTGGCCACATTTTTGTTTTTCAGAGAATGAATGACAGATATTTATGATGAAATAATAGACTCTCATGCTAAATTTTGAGTGAGAAAATAAGAGTTCAGAATTGTATTGGACAGGAAATAAAAAGAGGTGACTATGGAAAATTAAAATAGTGGCTGTATGCTGAGAACACAGATATGGTTGTAGTTCATTAGCTTCAAATAACAATAGTCTGAAAGTTGGATTATATCCTCCAACAGAATGCATTTTCCTTGTCTAGGAGTGAAGGAATCAGATTGAAATAGTGACTTGGGGCTTGAATTTTAACAGAAAAATAGGAAAGAAATATAAGCATCTTAAGAAATTTGGCTGTCTTTGTAAAAGGAGTTGAATAGAAAGAAATAAGCAACAGAACAAGAAGGCTGATGAATTTAAGAAAATTTGAAGAAACTGGTCATTCAGGCCTCTGTGATATTGAAATGTGGGTTAATGTTAATGCCAAAATGGAAAGTCAGAATTGTGTGTCAGAAGAATGCTATCTTGAGGTATACAGTTTCTGAAGGGTGTGTGTGTGTGTGTGTGGTGTGTGTGTGTGTGTGTGTGTGTGTGTGTGTGTGTGTGTGTGTGTAATGATAAAAATCCAAGTTGTAGTCCTGTACATAACTATCAGAAGTTATTGTGTAGGAGACAACAATCATTGAGATTAAGAAGTATCAGGCATTTTTTTTTTAGTTTTTCTAGTTCTTTTTGTTGATATTATTTCTAACTACAAAAGTAATGTATCATTAAGATTTTTATCTAAAGGATGCAAATGATGCAGAAGTTTAAAGAGAAAAATGTGAATGTCACCATTCATCCCACCCATCCCTCCAAAGAATCTCTCTCGAGACAACCACTGTTGCAATTTTATAAGTACTTCCTTAAATGGTATAGTACTGTATGTGTTCTCTTACAAATTTTTTCCTTAACAATAATACTCACTGAACTACTGCCGGAGTACCTCATGCGTACCATAATTTATTTAACTGCTTTTCTAATTACATTAATCTGTATTCAGTCAGTGAAACAGAAACACTGTAATCCAGATAGAGGGTTTTAATAGAATGACCTGGGGTAACAGCATGGGATGTCATGGGAAGCCAGAGAAACTAGGCTGGCAGACACTCAGAAGGAGACACTGAGAATCTCAGCCCAAAGCACTGATGTGGGAACCGCCACCATGTTCAAGAGGCTCTGTGAGAGGTTCCGCTAAATATCTAAGGTGGCAGCCGCCCAGCAGGTAGCTCTTGGGCACTCACCAAGGAACAGTTCTAAATCCCTCATTTCCCCAAGCATCTGGCTACAACCAACTGCTGAGAATAAAGAATTTCTGCCTCTCCTCTGCCTCCCAAATATTTCCAGAGTAGCACCACTTGGCAAACACTATCCTAAGGAAAGGAAAACTGGAAGCTTCTCCTTAGCAAAGCAGTGGTGACTTTTAAAGAGAGGTGGGATACTGCTAAGTTGACAAGAGGGAATGTAACAAACTAACAATAGGAAATTAGGTTCTTTGTATTTTTTAATACCATTAAAAACAACAAGGAGAATTTGTACCTTCACCCTAATAGGAACATGAGAGAAATTCTTTATGACATAATATTCTCCAGCCGGTGACCACTAGAAACACATGAGTAGTTCAACAGAGTTGGGTTTGTTGCTTCATTGGATAGCACACTGTAGAAAAACCACAGGGCGTCTCTGTAAAAGCATGTTAGAAGAGGCACAATGTGTGTTTTGAATTTGTGCCAGGTGATTTAAGGGAGGATTTACGAAAACACAGCTTTATTCTGGATTGAGTGCTGTCAGAATGCAGGGGCAATGATATGATTGAGTATATTAATAAGTTTATCCACAAGGCATAAGGAATAGAGGGGTTCTGTTGCTGGAACAGGTAAAGAAGCAGCATTATTTATGTTAACTAGGAGAAGGAGGAATTTGCACACGTTCCCACTTTGGACAGTGTTCTTATGTATGAATTCCTTCATCACTGTCCCAGGTGATCTTGTTTGATGTTGGAGTTGGCAGAAGTAGGGAGGGATGATTGTGGTCAGATAATTTTGTTGTTATCATTCTCTTTTATATCTCTGAGGAAAAAGGCATCAAATTCAGACCTTATAGAGATGGTGGACTTTGGACGAGAGACTGTAAATGGATGGCACAGAAGTGCCGTCTTCCTTAAGAAGGGGTTTGTTGAATTCTATTTTGTGGGAAGGATGGCCATTTTGAGCCATTCTTATTTACATCATATTTTAGTTTTCAGTAAAAGTTTTATTTTCCTTCATATAGGTATTGACTCCAACCAACTCCTGAGAATAATGTGCTTCTCTTCTGCCTTCCAAATTTTTTATTAGGTTTATTCTCAATTATTCATGTTTTGTTAATTGTGAATTTAATTTACTTTATTTCATCATATTTCTAAGCTATGGTTGCTGGTAGGTAAGAAAGCTAGTTATTTTATTGCAGTAAAATATATATAACATACAATTTACCATTTTGACCTTTTTCAAGTGTACGTTTTGTACATTCATATTAGTGTGCAAACATCACCACCATCCATTTTCGTAACTTTTTCAACTTCTTTAAATGAAACTCTTTATCCATTAAACTACCTATTGTCCCTTCCCTCCCAGCCCTTGACAATCACCATTCCACTTTCTGTCTCTATGAATTTGATTATCCTAGGTACCTCACATAAATTGTATTGTACAATATTTGTCCTTCTGTGACTGGCTTCTTTCACATAGCATTATGTCTTCAAGGTTTATCCATATCACAGCATGTCTCAGAATTTCCTTCCTTTTTAAGGCTGAATAATATTCCATTTTATACACCACATTTTGTTTATCCATTCCTCCATCACTGGATACTTGGGTTGCTTGCTTCTACATTTTGGCTATTGTAAATAATGCTGCTGTGGACATGGATGTATGGATATTTGTTCAATTATCTCATTTCAATTCTTTTGAGTTTATACCAAGAAGTAGTATTGTTGGATTGTGTGGTAATATGGCAATTCTGTGTTTTATTTTTTGAGGAATCCTCATACCATTTTCCATTGTTTCCATTATTATAACCCCATCAGCAATGCACAAGAGTTCCAAATTCTCCACATCCTCTCCAACACTTGATATTTTCTGTGTGTGTGTGTTTATAACACCCAACCTAACAGATACAAAAAAGTATCTCTTTGTGTTTTTGATTTCTTTTTCCTAATTATCAGTGATGTTGAGAATCTTTCAAGGTGTCTATTGGTCATTTGTATATCTTCATTGGAGAAATGTCTATTCAGGTCCTTTGTCCATTTTGATTGGGTTGTTTGTTTTTTGTTTTTGTTGGGTTGTAGGAGTTCTTTATATACTCTAGATATAAATCTCATCAGATGTATGATTTACAAATATTTTCTTTCACGCTGGGTTGCCTTTACTATGTTGATAGGATATTTTGATTTACAAAGTTTTTAATCTTGACATCTAGTTTTTGTTGTCATTACCTGTGCTTTTGGTGTCATATCCAAGAAATCATTACGAGCAAGCTACTTATTTTTTGTACTCAATGCTTACTCTGGTCCCCCTACTGAATTATCTTATGTATTTATAGTTATTTGATTGATTCTCTTGGACTTCCTATGTAGATCATCATTATATAGAATATCTTCCTTTACAACATTTTTAACTTATTTCCTTTTCTTGCCTTTTGGTATTGGATAAAGTCCAATAATTTTCAAGATACATTGCTGGAAATATTATCTTAATGAATTTTGAAATTTACCTTGGATTGTGGCAGTATTTGGAGGAAGCTGAAGGATATGAACCATATCCAAAATATTTACTGAATAATGCCAAGTAATTTCAGAGAGCAAAGCAGAAATATGTTGAGAGAGAAGGGAGAAAGATTAGTTGGATAATTCATCAGATGATGAGAAGCATATTGATATGGAATAAGAATTCAAAGACACTACAATTTTGCAAATGAGGATAGAGAAATGCCTGCTTTTCCTGGACCATCACATTTTATAAGAATGATAGATGATAAGAGTTTCAAGTATCTTTACAATTTGTTGTACAATTTATTGGAACACCAGGACTGCCTGAAGTTTCCAGAAAGTATTTAGATTGATTGAAGACAGATGGTAGAGATTGACAATCATTTTATGCATTTTTGTGCTAGAGGGGAAGGGGGAGGGTTAGTTCTCTGCCTTCTGAGTGGTCGTAGAAAATGTATCTGGGCAGGGGACTTATTCTTCTAGATCCGTTATAGTATTTTAATAGTTAAATAATATTTGAATAAGTGCAGTGAACAAATATTCAATCACTGATAATTATAGAGAATAAGAAGTAAAATAACACATTAATTGTCATTGTCACATGCCAAACTGTACTGTTCCACAGTAATCCTACTTCCCTTCAGAGCTAGCATTACCAGGTTGTGGTATATTCTTCCACAGTTTTGAAAATGCATTTTAGTAATCTATACATACATAAAAATATATGCTGGTTTAACTTGCTTCTTTTTACATACATGGAATCATACTATGGATATTGTTTAGAAAGTTCTGTAATAAATAATGTATCACATTTATATCCATATTTCAAACTGTATCTCTAATTTATTTGTTCCATTATATAGTTACAACTTTTTATTTATCCATTCTCTTCTTGACTGACATTTATATAGTTTCAAACTTTTATATTTTTAATAAATAGGAGGGTAATGATCATATTTGTTAATATATCTTTGGGCATATGAGTATGTTTAGAGGATAGATATATCTAGAATTGGAAATAATAGTTGAAAGGGTATTCAGATTTTTAATGATACAAAACCTACTAAATTGTCTGACAAAATGTTTGTATAAGTGCATACTCTTTCTTGCCTTTTGAAATTCAACTCATCTTTTAAGGCAAAAGTTAACGCCATGTCCCCCTTAGGTGACCACTTAAGATCTCATTTACTTCAAATAAATTGTCTGTGAGATTACCTTGTAATATGATTGCACTTTAAGAAATTCATTATCTTTTACTTAGTGTTGCATATTAACAGTTGTATGCTTTTATTCATTTCTCATGAGGAAGGTAACATAAATGGAAATAAACATGAACTTTGCAGTCATACAGCTTTACCTACATTCCAGACTCACTGCAGCTCAGCTTGCAGGATCTTAATTCCCCAACCAGGGATCAAAGGGATCGAAACTGGACCCATGGCAGTGAAAGTGCTGAGTCCTAACCATTGGTCTGCCAGGGAATTCCCTGAGTAAAATTCTTCCTTCCTTCCTTCCTTTCTTAAATTTTTAGCTGCATTGGGTCTTCCTTGTGGCCTGTAGGATCTTTTTTTTGTGGCATGCAGCCTTCTCTCTAGTTGTGGCGTGTGGGTTTTCTCTCTCTAGTTGTGACGTGTGGGCTCCAGAGTGTGTGGGCTCTGTAGTTCTGGCACATGGGCTCCAGAGCATGTGGCCTCTGTAGTTTGAGGCACATGGGCTCAGTAGTTGTGGCGTTTGGGCTTAGTTGCACTCAGCATGTGGGATCTTAGTTCCCCGACCAGGGATCAAACCTGCATCCCCTGCATTGGAAGGCAGATTCTTTACCACTGGACCACCACCGGGAAAGTCCCTAAATTTCTTAACCACACAGCATGTTAGCTTCTGACATTCTTTGTAAAAAAGAATTTGTAATGCAAACCTAGAATTCCATACTAAATTCACCATAAAAATAATTTTAAATTTTGTTTAGTTATACTTAAAATGGGTGGTTGAAAATCACAAAGTTTGCTTGATTTAAATAGCATCAATATTTGTTTTCAATATTTTTAATCTGGAAAATAATTTAAGATTGATGAATTCAAGGGGGTCTTGATAAAATAGCAGATCTATACTAAAATAGCAATTTTTAATAAGGCACCCGTAGAATTCTGTACTTTAGGCAACAGATATATTAATGTGCTATATGAGATATATTCAAATATATGTTCACATGTATTTCCATTTTAGCTGTTGATCTTTTGAATTGTGTCTACTGAAAAATAAGAAGTATGAAAAATGATAGAATTTTAGTTAGTTATATTTGTTTTGAACATCTAATCATTTATATCTTTTGTCCCATTATATAAGAATATTTTATGAAAAAGAAAAAATGGAGAAAAATAATTTAAATTTTGCATGGCTACTATTTAAACATTTTTGATAAATTCTATAAAATTCCTTTATTGAAGAACTTATATTCATTTTATATTTATGAATTAATCCATAAACACAAATCCTTGTGCTATGCTTTTTGTCTGGCATGAATACAGCAAATATTTATACCATATCAGTAAAAGAGAGTAACACAAAAGAATAAACAAATAAAGAAGGTGGAGCTACCTAATTTGTATAGTCAATAATAAATAAATATAAACAAGGCATCCAGAAAACTTCAGTCAAGTTAAATTAGTTGTATCAATTTGTAATTGTGAGGTGGATATAATTTGTGTTGCCTCTGCCAGTGGCTAATAATAATGAGATACTTCCTGGTGAAGTAAAATCACATCATCTATAATATATTAAGCACACAATTATAAACAAATTTTATAAATATTCTGCTCATTTTTTTTTGGTGCATAGATGTGGAATCACTGAGATCTTTGCAGAAATATATACCTTCCAGTGGTTTGGTTATGGCTTATAATTTAAAGAGAATATTTCTCTTTAAACATGTTTTGTTAGATCATGGTATTTTAACAGTGGGAATAGTGTCTAATGGTCTCCTGGAGTAGAATCATTTCTTATGGAAATGAGTTATTTAAAAATGCTCCGAGGAGGAGAATTGGTAAGAGACTGGAGGAAAGCAGGATGGAGAAGGGGGAAGAAACCATCAGGTGATGCTTCTGCTGATGAAGCAGGGATCAAGATCATAAAAATCACTGGTTTGTTCTCCATTGAGGTGAGGGAGCTGTACTTTCACAATTGCTTTCACAATCCTATGCCAGGCAGTTCTGGGGATGGGAGGGCTGAAATTCCAGGCACAGTTATCTTTGGGGGCATCTGACTCTATGGGCATCTATGGAACCATTAAGGGGATCCTGGATGATCTGGCCAAGGGCACTGACTGTAGCTACTAGAAAGGAATTTCAAATAATTGAAGTAGACATGATCACGAAAGGAATTTTGTTTCAACTGTTTAACAGTGGGAGCAGTGAGGTCCTTTTAATATTGTATGTAATAATTACAAATTACTGGCATAAAAGATCATAAATTCAATGATAACTTAAATAAGCAATGAGTAATAAGACGATCCCAATATTGAGTAAGCAGAAGCCATGAGGGGAATGTCAGTAATGATTCTGCAAATGGAAATTCCTCGCCTGAACAGTGCTGTGTCATTGAGAGAAATCATGGTTTAACATAAACATATACTTATTCATATTAGTTGGCTGAGGAATTAATATGAATGGAGCAAACACTGTATACAAGGCATTTTATAGTCTTTATCTCATTTCCCTTTCAACATGACCTGTTTTGTAGGTGTCATTTTTAAATTTTGGATGGAGAAATTGAGGGTCTAGAAAATTAAATAATTTTTCTAAGTTTACACTGCTATTGACTGAACTTTGAATTCAGGTCTCTCAGGGCTAAGTATGCATTCTCAGTATTCTTTAGCTATTTTCTAAAGTTCTACTTTTGATTATCATATCTTTTGGATTACAATTGAAAAATAAATTAAGTTAAGGTATGCCTCAGAATAGAAACTTTCCTCTTAGGATTTTCATCATTTCCTTAAATAATGGGGACTAAGCTACTGCTAGGTTTTAGAATCTAAATAATAAATATGAATAAAGAATCGAAAATTAGAATTTTACTATTCAGCAAGACCTAGGTATGACAATGGTGTGATTTAATAAAATTGTATTCCTAAACATGATAAAGTAGATAAATCAATATTAGGTAAACCCCTCCATCTTCTATCTTCTATCTGGGGCTTAAGAGAAAGTAAGGAAATAAAAATTATGTCCTGTCCTTCCTCCCCATCTAGCTTAATAGTCTTTTATTTTATAAAAACTCAATTTTAAAAACAACAGAATTAGTTGAGCCATGTAGATATGAATAGGCTAAGGTAATTTTATCAAAAGCTATGGTTTGTTGCAGTTAATCCATAAATTTCTTTATGTGTCATGTACTGTGTATATATGTGTGTGTATGTGTGTGTCAGTATAAATCCTGTAGAGTTAATCCACTGTCTTAGAGAAAGCATTCATCTACGTGTAAGCTATGCATATTCAATGTATTGAAGGATTATTTAGTGCTGCTCTTCAGCAGTATTTTGAAGAAAGTTTAAAAGTTTAGGAAAGTACACATCCATACCCTCTTTTTTCACCATACTAGTTTCTTTTTCTTGTTGTCAGAGGTTGATTTTTTTTATTGAGGTATAGTTTATGTAAAATATTACATAAGTTACAGGTATATAATATAATGATTCACAATTTTTTTTTTTTTTGTGGTACGCGGGCCTCTCACTGTTGTGGCCTCTTCCGTTGCGGAGCACAGGCTCCGGACGCACAGGCTCAGTGGCCATGGCTCACAGGCCCAGCCATTCCACAGCACGTGGGATCTTCCCGGACTGGGGCACAAACCTGTGTCCCCTGCATCGGCAGGCGGACTCTCAACCACTGTGCCACCAGGGAAGCCCAATGATTCACAATTTTTAAAAGTTATACTCCATTTATAGTTATTATAAAATATTGGCTATATTCCCTGTGTTGTACAACATAACCTTGTAGCTTATTTTATACATAATAGTTTGTACTTCACCTATCCCTTTATTGCTCACCACCTCCCGCAATGGTAACCACTAGTTTGTTCTCTATATCTGTGAGTCTGTTTCTGTTTTGTTATAGTCACTACTTTTTGTTGTATTTTTTAGATTCCACATATAAGTGATAACAGCCCGTTCATGTTTTTGCAAATGGCAAAATTTCATTCTTTTTTTGTGCCTGAGTAGCATGCCATTGTGTGTGTGTGTATGTATATATATATATGGCACATCTTCTTTATCCATTCGTCTGCTGATGGACACTTAGGTTGCTTCCATATCTTGGCAATTGTAAATAATGCTACTATGAACATTAGGGTGCATGTGTCTTTTTGAATTAGTGTTTTTGTTTTTTCCAGATATATACCCAGGAGTGGAATTGCTGGATTGTATGGTAGTTCTATTTTTAGTTTTTTGAGAAATCTTCATACTGTTTTCCATAGTGGTTGCACCAGTTTACATACCCACCAGCAGCAGAGGAGAGTTTCCTTTTCTCCACATCCTTGCCAACATTTGTTATTTGTGTTCTTTTTGATGATAGCCATTCTGCCAGGTGTGAGGTGATATCTCGTGGTTTTGATTTTCATTTCCCTGATGATTAACAATGTTGCATATCTTTCCATGTGCCTGTTGGCCACTGGCAAGTACTCTTTGGAAAAATGTTTATTCAGGTCTTCTGCGCATTTTTCAATTGAGTTGTTTGTTTTTTTGGATGTTGAGTTGTATGAGCTGTTTATATATTTTGGATATTCACTAAATATTTTGAAGCTCTGTATCTGTCTTCCAGGCAATGGAAAGGAGAAATATAGGGTAGCCAGCAAAGGACTGCATTTTACAGAATACAAAATGGACCTAACCTGCAAGGAACTCTGGGAAATATAGTCTGACTGATCAGGACTTCCAGGGCAGGATTAAGAAGAGGGTTCTGTTTCTGAAACGCATCAGTTTTCTAGAGCTGCCTTAACAAAAACCAAAAACTGAGTTACAAACAACAGAAATTTATTTTTTCACAGTTTCAGAGGCTAGAAGTCCAAAAGCAAGCTATTAGCAAGGCCATTCTTCCTCTGAAACCCATAGGGGAGAATCCTTTGTCTCTTAGCTTCTAGTGGTGGCCATCAGTCACTGGTGTTCCTTGGTTTGTAGATGTATCATTTAAATCTCTGCCTTTATCTTCACAAGGAGTTTCCATGTGTGTCTCTGTCTTCACATGGCCATCTTCTTACACAGACACCAATCATATTCGATTAAGGGCCCATCATACTCCAGTATGACCTAATCTTAATTAGTAGCCTCAGCAACAACCCCATTTCCAAATAAGATCACATCCTGAAGTACTGGGCATTAGTAACATGTTTTTTGAGGGAGACACAATTCAACCTATTACATAATGGGAATATGGAGAGAGGGCATAGTGGTGGTAAATCACAATCTTTCCTGTGGTCTAGACCTAAGGAGACATGCAATTATTTATTATGCTTCTTTTTTTTCCTTTTTTTTTTTTTTTTTTGCAGTACGCGGGCCTCTCACTGCTGTGGCCTCTCCCGTTGCAGAGCACAGGCTCTGGACGTGCAGGCTCAGTGGCCATGGCTCATGGGCCCAGCTGCTCCGCGGCATGTGGGATCCTCCTGGACCGGGGCACGAACCTGTGTCCCCTGCATCAGCAGGCAGACCCTCAACCATTGCGCCACCAGGGAAGCCCCTCCTTTTTTAAATTAAAAGCAGGTTTCAAGTTTTGAAGGAATAGAGAGCAGAGCTATGGTTGGTAATAAGCCAGGCAAAATAATCAACTCCTCTTTAAATATGATGTGATATTTAGCCCATAATCTAGTAATAAAATGATAAATGTATTATATTTATTGAAATTGGGATTCTAGAAACAACATTTCTCACATTCTATTTATTATGATATGCTCCATGTTAAAAACCAATATGTATTTATTAATTACAACTTATAAATTCTCAAGGGGTAATAGATTATTCAATTAAGAACGGTTCTGCTTTAGATTCATACAGATAACTAGGACAGTCTGACACACAAAAAACAAATTGATTATCAGCATAACTTCTTATGAAGCTAATAATTTAATTTATTTTTGTTTGCCCAGTTTGGGAGATAATTGTCTTACCTTTGTTCTGCTGAGAAGGGTTTCTTTTTTTTTTTTTAAGAGGATATTTTAAAGTTTGATCTGAAAAGCTTAAAAAAAACAGTTGTGCCTTGTCAAATATTAAGAAGAAAAGATGAGAAGTGATTCATTTAAAGGCAATAACACTAGTGACAATGAGCTATGAAGGGTTTTATTTTTATAATAGAGCTAATTCAAGAAGTAGCTATGGAAAAGTTGAAACCCCTTGAGCTTGTGAAGCGTACTGCTGTAATTATCTCAGCTTTCTTCTTTCACAGAAATGAAATCACTTCAAACAAAACTATTTTAAAAAGAGACAAAGCCCCCACATATAATATCCTTAAGCTGAGGAAAAGTCAGTTACTTTAATGAATACAAAGCAAAGTCTAATGACATGAATGACATTGAATAGTGCAAGCATAATTTCCATTTTTTGCCTTCCTTTTAGGAAAATGACTTTATGCTTCATTTTTTAAACTAATAATCTAAAAATAAAACAAGATTTTACAATGGTAACTGGCATTGTTAGTAAGCAGACTTTTCTTCCCACATAAGAAAGTTTTTTCTCCTTGTTCTATAGGGAAAGCTTGCTTGTTTCATGAATATGATGTAATAAAATACAATACTTATTTCCAACATTTTGCTTGTAATCATTCAAAAGTAAACTTTTGAGAGTAATTGAAATAGTCTTTAAAGGACATTCTAATACAATTACCAGTAATTCTTACAAAATAGTTATTTATTTTGCAGCTTGCTTAAAGAATGGAAACCTCTGCTACAAGTAAAGCAAATAATATGGAGTTCAAAGAGAATGATTAATTGATGATTATATTTTTATTAGGTTTTATTGAGCTATAACGTATATACAGTAAAGTTCACTTTTTAATGTAGAGTTTTATGTTTTGAAATCATATGCAATTATGTAACTATCACCATAGTCAAGATATAGTAAAGGTCCATTACCCCCTAAAATTCCCTCACGCTACCATTTTGCAGTCATTCCCTCCTGCTTCATCTAGCCACGTGCCACCACTAATGAGTTTTTCTACCCGTATACATCTACCTTTTCTAGAATGTCACATAAATGGGATTATGTAGAACGAAACTTTTTGAGTAAGTCTTCTCTCATTTGAGATTCAACCGTGCTATTGCACATTGCCAGTGGTTCATTTATTTTCCTTGCCCAATGGTATTCAATTGTAGGATTATACCACAGTTTGTTTATCCATTTAGCAGATGAAGGACATTTGAATTGTATCCTGTTTCTCATCATTAGGAATAAAGTTACTTATGAATATTCATATAAGGTTTTTGTGTAAACATAGTTTTCAATTATTTAGAAAGATACCTGTGTATGTTTAGCTTTATGAGAAATTGCCAATCTGTTTCCAAAAGGGCTGTACCACCAGGGAGGGTATGAAGGTCCAACCTGGTCCATATTCTGTGCCAGAATTTGTAATTGCTATTTTAATTTACTTTTTTTTGGTCATTCTACTAGACATAGAGGATACACTCTTTTTAACAGAAAAAGTAACAAGAACAAATTAATAGTTTAAATGGAGCTATTTAATTGAGCATAAAGAATAATATCTTGAATAGTGTCTTGTGTTCTTCTGAAAAAAAAAGCTAGCCCCCTCTAGAATAAATTAATAGATATTCATAATAGTCATAGTAAAGTAGCAATTCAAGGTATTTTATAGTTATATGAACTGACAGTTTTGTTGTCAGGGTACCTCACAACATCTAGGTCAGTGGATCTCAGTAGCTATCTAAACTTACCCCTTGTCATTTCAGAAATAGGACACCGGGCTTCCCTGGTGGTGCAGTGGTTGAGAGTCCACCTGCCGATGCAGGGGACACGGGTTCGTGCCCCGGTCCGGGAAGATCCCACATGCCGCGGAGCGGCTGGGCCCGTGAGCCATGGCTGCTGAGCCATGGCCGCTGAGTCTGTGCGTCCGGAGCCTGTGCTCCACAACGGGAGAGGCCACAACAGTGAGAGGCCCACGTACCGCCAAAAAAAAAAAAAAAAAAAAAAACACCTACATACTTTTTTTTTTTCCTTTTTCAAGTGGGAAAATTTACTGAGAATCCAATTTTTTCTGAATTAAATCCCCATAGGTAACTTAAATGGAATTAAACTGAAAAGAATTTCATGTATTTATTTTTTAGCACTGTAACATATGGATCAAGGAGTAAACAGCTTTACTCATATAGTAGGGTTTAAATTATAAACAAAATTATTACAGAATTCAAACTTCGATGTTGAGTTGAAAAACAAAAAAATTCTCTAGAAATTAAGGTAAATAAAAATTATCTGATCTACAGGTGTGTTTCAAATATCAATTAATAAGCAAATGGCAGCACTTCTGAAGACCATTGTCGAAGTCTAATTTTTGGCAAAGTTTTATCATCTTAATCTCTTCAGTAGTAAAGTCACTCTTATAGCATGATTTTTTCTATTTAGCAGATAATCCATGAATGTAACACTCATAGAGGTAGCATCAGCTGTTAAAAGTTAGCAAGCTACTTTCTCAAGGTTATTCTAGGAATTCAGGAACCTGGTACTTTGCAAAAGCCCCCGCCCCAAATGTGATAATTCCATTTAACTAACATTTAGATTTTGATTACATGCCCCCAAAATTAGTTAATTAAATAAAAAACATAAATAGAGCACCATACTGGGGAAACACACTTCATAAAAGAGCTTCAGTTGGTCTCATAGTTGTTCTTCTTGGGATTCATTGCTATATGAGAGTTTTCACTAAAAACATGTGGAGTTTTTTAAGACAAATAATAATAACAATAGCAATAATAATAATAGAGCTTGATCAACTTTTAGGGATAACTCTACTTAATATTTTCTTTGATTAATTTCCACATCACTGAGAAAAAATTGTTCATTTTATATAAAAATATATTTAAATTTAAAAAATTTATTTAACATACTTTTACAGAAGTATTGAAATATATTTGTTACTAAAGATAATTTTTCAATTTTAAGTTATTATATTCATACCCTGTCTGTGTAAAGGGAGGCACAGAAATGAGTTTTATCACTGTAATTTTTCTTCCTTTTTATACTGCATGATCATAAGGATAAAACTATAATAGCCAAAAAAAAAAACCCTATAACAGCCTTTATATACATATAAATCATCAGAAAAATGTTTTCTTAAACATTACTGAAAAGATTGTTCATGCAAAATATTCAATGGAAAATTGGTTAAATTTCCATATTTTTATCCTGTATCTTTTTCTTAATGAAGGAAATTGTGACCGTCATTTCAGGGCTTCAGAGAGGCTTGAGTTTACTACAGATATGGTGGCATATTTTTTATGTTTTAAGACTAAATTTAATGTGCCAGAATATAACAAGGGCACAAAGACAAGAAATGCTGATACCTGTCAAACTCAACCAAGTTAATTAGGATAAACTGACATGCAGGAAACTAATTGTGTCAGATAAAATATCACACTTTAATTATGTGTTTAAGAGATGTGATAACTAGCTTCAACCCAGTCATTTATCATTGCAAAAGTTCTAGCTACTTTCATATGTGGAATTCGAATTTGTTTGCTATTTGATGACTTGAAAAGAGGTATAAAATTCAAAAAATCACATTTTGATACATAAGACTACAGGTTTATGTTCCTGCTCACAAATTAGATAAGCTAACAAAACAGGAAAGACCTGTAAGCTCTCAGAGATAAACCCTCACCCCAATATTTACCTCAGAGAGGAAACAAATGGAGAATGGATTGCTGTTATTTAGGGCAAATTAGAAATAATTAACATCCAAAAATTAAACACCAGTTTGCCTTCAATAGGGATTCAATAAAACTGCGTTGAATATAATTTTTAATCTTTCCTTATTAAATCTAAACTAAAACATGTTTAGTTTAGCCACATATTGAATTCAAAGTTAATCATAAAGCAAGTATCCACTGAGAGATCTTCATCTAAAAATTAACTGTGAGAAATACAGTCCCACAGAAGAAAAACTTCTCAATAAACAAAAATGACTGAAATTGCTTTGATTTATGTTTTGCTGATATGGCTAATACGGTATGTAGAAATGGTGAAGGTCTAAAAAGAGAAATTGACATTGCAATTAATATGTTTTAACCCTTTTATCTTGTAATTACAGAATTTGTGGTTAGAGAGGTTAAATTAGTGAGCTGAGATTGTGTTTATTGGGTTGTAGAAGAATGAACATAGTTTTGAGCTAGATCAGAGATGGAAAGCTGCTCTGCCACCTATTAGCTATATAGTATAGGATAAGTTACTTAGAACATATATGTTATCCTAAAATTCTTTTTTTTTTTTTTAGCGTAAACTCAGCCATTATTATTAATGATGCCAGGACAACAGGAAGAGACCAAGACTATCCCAGGGAAACTGGGAATTAATGACCAGCTGGCTTATAACTTCTCAGCTTCATTTTCTTCATCTGGTACAGTCACCATCCATTGGTTTGCCTACCTAATACTGTTTTTAAAGAGGCTACTTCTAGAAGTTGTACCTAAATAAGAGCTTGTGCCTTCCATGGCAAATATTATAGGGTTTGGATATGTCAAGATAAAAAATGGATTATTTACTTACAGGTCTATACGACGATCATGAAAGAGAAAATCCTTGGTGTCAGCTGGCCAGTCCAAAAGCTTACATAGATGGCTTTCAGTGAGGTTCACAACTCGGTATCTTCTCTGCCAGTAGCTATAGATGCACAGAGAATCATGATCAGAATATCACGAACCTTAACAAACTGAATAAGCTGAAATTTCTTTTTTTTTTTTTAACATCTTTATTGGAGCATAATTGCTTTACAATGGTGTGTTAGTTTCTGCTGTATAACAAAGTGAATCAGCTATACATATACATACATCCCCATATCTCCACCCTGTTGCATCTCCCTCCCACCCTCCCTATCCCACCCCTCTAGGTGGTCACAAAGCACCGAGCTGATCTCCCTGTGCTATGTGGCTGCTTCCCACTAGCTATCTATTTTACATTGGTAGTGTATATGTGTCCATGCCACTCTCTCACTTCATCCCAGCTTACCCTTCCCCCTCCCCGTGTTCTCAAGTCCATTCTCTATGTCTGCATAATAAGCTGAAATTTCTGATACCCTACAATAAGTATGCCCTTTCAGAAACTGCATCGGAGATAGCAGAGAGCAGCTAGAGTAAGAAAGTCTGATCCTTCTGACTACTTACACATACCTCCTGTTAAGGGCAGCTCAGTTGAATTGATTCTGGCCCTCATTGTGGACTTGGAGGAAGACATTTATGAAGGAATATGCATTTGTTCTTCCTGGTACTTTTCTCTGTTACTCATTTCAGATTCGAGACTTAAAGCTACACTGTTAACTTGCCATGCTGGAGGTGGGTGAATTACCATACAGGAATCTTAGCTTAGTTGGGTGAATACTAACCACAGGATATTGACTGGCTGAGAAGATGGAGTGAAACATCCCAGGTTAATCAGACTCTGCCAGCAATGAGTTTATAAAAATAGCCTTTGAAGACAATATCACTTGGTATGTCTACAGCAGCCTGTCTCCAAATGACTGACTATGCAAACTTCAAAACTCATTTGTATAAACAGCTAGCATATCCCTGGCAGAAAGATATAGCCTGGCATGTGACTGGCTGAGACAGCCTTTCTCCTCAGTAGGCATGTACAACCTTGGAGCCTGTCTCCAAATGCCAAACCATTCAATATGCCATTAATGTCAACGACCATGCACTGTGTTCATGCAACCACATTCACAGTCTCTTTTCTCTCTTGTTTAAACAGAAGGAGTGTTCCCGTACTTCTCAAGACAGGGATTTGTACCTGGGTTGAGTAAACTTTCAACGGTACCTTTTCAAGATCTTCACTTCTCTCTCTCACAGCACTAATTTATCTCTGCTAATTTGAAAATACACATTGGCATACATACAATCATAAACTGTTCTGATGTTTCTTGTTACTTTAAACAAAGATTGATATTTTTAACCCTAAATTTCCTTGCAGTCTCTGATGCCCTTCTTTGTACCAGTTCTCTAAAGGTTTGTTTGCAGATGTCGTTTTCCCATATTTATTTGCATGTATTCTTCAGCACCCTTAATAATTTCTCACTTCAACGACTGAAACATTCTCCTTGTTTTCTCCTTGCTACTCTAAATTTCTTTTCCATTAACCAGTCAGAGTAATTTGAAACATTTAATAACACTCTTGTTCCCCTGCCATTGCTCCACTCAGTAGCTTCCCATTAAGCTTTCAATGGACCTCAAGACTCTTTGTGATCAGAATCTGCCTTCTCCATCACTGTCTCCTTTCCTCATAATCCCTGGATACACTGATATGGTTTTTTCTCCCTAAGCAATCCAAACTTGTTCTAACTTAAGAATGCTGCACTCGCTGTTCCCTCTACTTAAGACTTCTCCACAGAACTCTTAGCATCATCCTCTTTCACCATTCAGATCTCAAATAATGTTTCCTCTGAAAGGACTTATTCGATCACTCTAAAGGACTACCCACCTCCAGTGTCTCTCTATCCTATTACCTGTTTTAGTCATGCCATTTGTCACTTTCTGAAATTATGTTTATTTGTCCACTTTAATAATTTGCCTTCTTCTATGGGAAAAGCGCCAAAGGGAAAGAAGGGAGCTCCTCTTTAACACTCACAATTGTCCCCCACATGCTTAAAACAGAGCCTGACATCTTATAACCAATATTTCTTTAAAGAATCTGGTTATGTGTAAATGTCAGGATAAATATTACACGATTACATTAAGATCACACATGAAGAAATCTGGCTAAGTTAGGTAGCTTTGGACAATTTTTTTAGTTCAAAATAAAACATTGGGAAAGAAGTATCTTCTAATTCGTTAACAAATTATAAAGGCGGAACAACTCCTACAGAACACCTACTGAACGCTGGTAGAAGACCTCAGACCTCCCAAAAGGCAAGAAACTCCCCACGTACCTGGTTAGGGCAAAAGTAAAAAGAATAAACAGAGACAAAAGGATAGGGACAGGGCCTGCACCAGTGGGAGGGAGCTGTGAAGGAGGAAATGTTTCCACACACTAGGAAGCCCCTTTGCGGGCGGAGACTGCGGGCAGCGGAGGGGGAAAGCTTGGGAGCCACAGAGGAGAGCACAGCAACAGGGGTGCGGAGGGCAAAGCGGAGAGATTCCAGCGCAGAGGATCGGGGCCGACCGGCACTCACCAGCCCGAGAGGCTTGTCTGCTCACCCGCCGGGGCGGGCGGGGGTGGGAGTTGAGGCTCGGCTTCGGTCGGAGCGCAGGGAGAGGACTGGGGTTGGCGGCGTGAACACAGCCTGCAAGGGGTTAGTGCACCACGGCTAGCCGGGAGGGAGTCCGGAGGAAAAGTCTGGACCTGCCGAAGAGGCAAGAGACTTTTTCTTTCCTCTTTGTTTCCTGGTGCACGAGAAGAGGGGATTAAGAGCGCTGCTTAAAGAAGCTCCAGAGACGGGTGTGAGCCGTGGCTAACAGCACAGACCCCAGAGACGGGCAGGAGATACTAAGGCTGCTGCTGCCTCCACCAAGAAGCCTGTCTGCGAGCACAGGTCACTGTCCACACCCCCCCTTCCGGGGAGCCTGTGCAGCCCGCCACTGCCAGGGTCCTGGGATCTAGGGACAACTTCCCCGGGAGAACGCACGGCGCGCCTCAGGCTGGCGCAACGTCACGCCGGCCTCTGCCGCCGCAGGCCCGCCCCGCACGCCGTGCCCCTCCCTCCACCCGGCCAGAGTGCGCCAGAGCCCCCGAATCAACGGCTCCTTTAACCCCGTCCTCTCTCAGAGAAAAACAGACGCCCTCCGGCGACCTACATGCAGAGGCGGGGCCAAATCCAAAGCTGAGCCCCTGGGAGCTGTGAGAACAAAGAAGAGAAAGGGAAATCTCTCCCAGCAGCCTCAGAAGCAGCAGATTAAATCTCCACAATCAACTTGATGTACCCTGCATCTGTGGAATACCTGAATAGACAACGAATCATCCCAAATTGAGGAGGTGGACTTTGAGAGCAAGATTTAGGATTTTTTCCCCTTTTCCTCTTTTTGTGTGTATGTGTATGCTTCTGTGTGACATTTTGTCTGTATAGCTTTGCTTCCACCACTTGTCCTAGGGATCTATCCGTCTGTTTTATTTATTATTTTCTCTTAATTATTTTTTAATTTTAATAACTTTATTATATTTTATCTTACTTTATTTTATTTTACTTTATCTTCTTTCTTTTTTTCCTTCCTTCCCTCCTTCCTTACTCCCTCCCTCCTTTCTTTCTTTGTTTCTTTCTTTCTTTCTTCTTCTACTAATTCTTTCGTTCTACTTTTTCTCCCTTTTATTCTGAGCCATGTGGATGAAAGGTTCTTGGTGCTGCAGCCAGGAGTCAGTGCTGTACCTCTGAGGTGGGAGAGCCAACTTCAGGACACTGGTCCACAAGAGACCTCACAGCTACACATAATATCAAACGGCGAAAATCTCTCAGAGATCTCCATCTCAACACCAGCACCCAGCTTCAGTCAAAGACCAGCAAGCTACAGTGCTGGACACTCTATGCCAAACAACTAGCAAGACAGGAACACAACGCCACCCATTAGCAGAGAGGCTGCCTAAAATCATCATAAGTCCACGGACACCCCAAAACACACCACCAGACATGGACCTGCCCACCAGAAAGACAAGATCCAGCCTCATCCACGAGAACACAGGCACCAGTCCCCTCCACCAGGAAGCCTACACAACCCACTGAACCAACCTTAGCCACTGGGGACAGACACCAAAAACAATGGGAACTATAAACCTGCAGCCTGCAAAAAGGAGACCCTAAACACAGTAAGATAAGCAAAATGAGAAGACAGAAAAACACACAGCAGATGAAGGTGCAAGATAAGAACCCACCTGACCTAGTAAATGAAGAGGAAATAGGCAGTCCACCTGAAAAAGGATTTAGAATAATGACAGTAAAGATGATCCAAAATCTTGGAAATACAATAGACAAAATGCAAGAAACATTTAACAAGGACCTAGAAGAACTGAAGATGAAACAAACAATGATGAACAACACAATAAATGAAATTAAAAATACTCTAGATGGGATCAATAGCAGAAAAACTGAGGCAGAAGAACGGATAAGTGACCTGGAAGATAAAATAGTGGAAATAACTACTGCAGAGCACAATAAAGAAAAAAGAATTGAGGACAGTCTCAGAGACCTCTGGGACAACATTAAATGCACCAACATTCGAATTATAGGGGTTCCAGAAGAAGAAGAGAAAAAAAAAAAGGGAATGAGAAAATATTTCAAGAGATTATAGTTGAAATCTTCCCTAATATGGGAAAGGAAATAGTTAATCAAGTCCAGGAAGCACAGAGAGTCCCATACAGGATAAATACAAGGAGAACTATGCCAAGACACATATTAATCAAACTGTCAAAAAATAAATACAAAGAAAACATATTAAAGCAACAAGGGAAAAAGAACAAATAACACACAAGGGAATCCCCATAAGGTTAACAGCTGATCTTTCAGCAGAAACTCTGCAAGCCAGAAGGGACTGGCAGGACATACTGAAAGTGATGAAGGAGAAAAACCTGCAACCAAGATTACTCTACCCAGCAAGGATCTCATTCAGATTTGATGGAGAAATTAAAACCTTTATGACAAGCAAAAGCTGAGAGAGTTCAGCACCACCAAACCAGCTTTATAACAAATGCTAAAGGAACTTCTCTAGGCAGGAAACACAAGAGAAGGAAAAGACCTACAATAATGAACCCAAAACAATTAAGAAAATGGGAATAGGAACATACATATCGATAATTACCTTAAATGTAAATGGACTAAATGCTCCCACCAAAAGGCACAGATTGGCTGAATGGATACAAAAACAAGACCCATTTGCTGTCTACAACAGACCCACTTCAGACCTAGAGACACATACAGACTGAAAGTAAGGGGATGGAAAAAGATATTTCATGCAAATGGAAACCGAAAGAAAGCTGGAGTAGCAATTCTCATATTAGACAAAATAGACTTTAAAATAAAGACTATTACAAGAGACAAAGAAGGACACTATATAATGATCAAGGGATCGCTCCAAGAAGAAGATATAACAATTGTAAATATTTATACACTCAACATAGGAGCACCTCAATACATAAGGCAAATACTAACAGCCATAAAAGGGGAAATCGACAGTAACACATTCATAGGGGACTTTAACACCCCACTTTCACCAATGGACAGATCATCCACAATGAAAATAAATAAGGAAACACAAGCTTTAAATGATACATTAAACAAGATGGACTTAATTGATATTTATAGGACATTCCATCCAAAAACAACAGAATATACTTCCTTCTCAAGTGCTCATGGAACATTCTCCAGGATAGATCATATCTTGGGTCACAAATCAAGCCTTGGCAAATTTAAGAAAATTGAAATTGTATCAAGTATCTTTTCCAACCACAACACTATGAGACTAGATATCAATTACAGGAAAAGATCTGTAAAAAAAAACAAACACATGGAGGCAAATAATACACTACTTAATAACGAAGTGATCACTGAAGAAATCAAAGAGGAAATAAAAAAATACCTAGAAACAAATGGCAATGGAGACACGACGACCCAAAACTTATGGGATGCAGCAAAAGCAGTTCTGAGAGGGAAGTTTATAGCAATAGAAGCCTACCTTAAGAAACAGGAAACATCTCGAATAAACAACCTAAACTTGCACCTAAAGCAATTAGAGAAAGAAGAACAAAAAAACCCGAAAGTTAGCAGAAGGAAAGAAATCATAAAGATCAGATCAGAAATAAATGAAAAAGAAATGAAGGAAACAATAGCAAAGATCAATAAAACTAAAAGCTGGTTCTTTGAGAAGATAAACAAAATAGATAAACCACTAGCCAGACTCATCAAGAAAAAAAGGGAGAAGACTCAAATCAATAGAATTAGAAATGAAAAAGGAGAGGTAACAACTGACACTGCAGAGATAAAAGAGATCATGAGAGATTACTACAAGCAACTCTATGCCAATAAAATGGACAATCTGGAAGAAATGGACAAATTCTTAGAAATGCACAACGTGCCAAGACTGAATCAGGAAGAAATAGAAAATATGAACAGACCAATCACAAGCACTGAAATTGAAACTGTGATTAAAAATCTTCCAACAAACAAAAGCCCAGGACCAGATGGCTTCACAGGCGAATTCTATCAAACATTTAGAGAAGAGCTAACACCTATCCTTCTCAAACTCTTCCAAAACATAGCAAAGGGAGGAACACTCCCAAACTCATTCTACGAGGCCACCATCACCCTGATACCAAAACCAGACAAGGATGTCATAAAGAAAGAAAACTACAGGCCAGTATCACTGATGAACATAGATGCAAAAATCCTCAACAAAATACTAGCAAACAGAATCCAAGAGCACATTAAAAGGATCATACACCATGATCAAGTGGGGTTACCCCAGGAATGCAAGGATTCTTCAATATACGCAAATCAATCAACTTGATACACCATATTAACAAATTGAAGGAGAAAAACCATATGATCATCTCAATAGATGCAGAGAAAGCTTTTGACAAAATTCAACACCCATTTATGATAAAAACCCTGCAGAAAGTAGGCATAGAGGGAACTTTCCTCAACATAATAAAGGCCATAAATGACAAACTCACAGCCAACATCATCCTCAATGGTGAAAAACTGAAAGCATTTCCACTAAGATCAGGAACAAGACAAGGTTGCCCACTCTCACCACTCTTATTCAACATAGTTTTGGAAGTTTTAGCCACAGCAATCAGAGAAGAAAAGGAAATAAAAGGAATCCAAATCGGAAAAGAAGAAGTAAATCTGTCACTGTTTGCAGATGACATGATCCTATACATAGAGAATCCTAAAGATGCTACCAGAAAACTACTAGAGCTAATCGATGAATTTGGTAAAGTAGCAGGATACAAAATTAATGCACAGAAATCTCTGGCATTCCTATACACTAATGATTAAAAATCTGAAAGTGAAAGCAAGAATACACTCCCATTTACCACTGCAACAAAAAGAATAAAATATCTAGGAATAAACCTACCTAAGGAGACAAAAGACCTGTATGCAGAAAATTATAAGACACTGATGAAAGAAATTAAAGATGATACAAATAGATGGAGAGATATACCATGTTCTTGGATTGGAAGAATCAACATTGTGAAAATTACTACTGAAAGCAATCTACAGATTCAATGCAATCCCTATCAAACTACCACCTGGGTTTTTCACAGAACTAGAACGAAAAATTTCACAATTTGTATGGAAACACAAAAGACCCTGAGTAGCCAAAGCAATCTTGAGAATGAAAAACGGAGCTGGAGGAATCTGGCTCCCTGACTTCAGACTATACTAGAAAGCTACAGTAATCAAGACAGTATGGTACTGGCACAAAAACAGAAATATAGATCAATGGAACAGGATAGAAAGCCCAGAGATAAACCCACGCACATATGGTCACCTTATCTTTGATAAAGGAGGCAGGAATGTACAGTGGAGAAAGGACAGCCTCTTCAATAAGTGGTGCTGGGAAAACTGAACAGCTACATGTAAAAGTATGAGATTAGATCACTCCCTAACACCATACACAAAAATAAGCTCAAAATGGTTTAAAGACCTAAATGTAAGGCCAGACACTATGAAACTCTTAGAGGAAAACATAGACAGAACACTCTATGGCAAAAATCACGGCAAGATCCTTTTTGACCCACCTCCTAGAAAATGGAAATAAAAACAAAAATAAACAAATGGGACCTAATGAAACTTCAAAGCTTTTGCACAGCAAAGGAAACCATAAACAAGACCAAAAGACAACCCTCAGAATGGGAGAAAATATTTGCAGATGAAGCAACTGACAAAGGATTAATCTCCAAAATTTATAAGCAGCTCGTGCAGCTCAATAACAAAAATACAAACAACCCAATTCAAAAATGGGCAGAAGAGCTAAATAGACATTTCTCCAAAGAAGATGTACAGACTGCCAACAAAAACATGAAAGAATTCTCAACATCATTAATCATTAGAGAAATGCAAATCAAAACTACAATGAGAGGGCTTCCCTGGTGGTGCAGAGGTTGGGAGTCCGCCTGCCGATGCAGGGGACACAGTTTTGTGCCCCGGTCCGGGAGGATCCCACATGCCGTGGAGCGTCTGGGCCCGTGAGCCATGGCCGCTGGGCCTGCGCGTCCAGAGCCTGTGCTGCGCAGTGGGAAAGGCCACGGCAATGAGAGGCCCGCGTACTGCAAAAAACAAACAAACAAACAAAAAAACACAACGAGGTATCATCTCACACCAGTCAGAATGGCCATCAACAAAAAATCTAGAAACAATAAATGCTGGAGAGGGTGTGGAGAAAGGGGAACCCTCTTGCACTCTTGGTGGGAATGTAAATTGATACAGCCACTGTGGAGAACAGTATGGATATTCCTTAAAAAACTACAAATAGGATTACGATATGACCCAGCAATCCCACTACTGGGCATATACCCTGAGGAACCATAATTCAAAAAGAGTCATGTACAAAAATGTTCATTGCAGCTCTATTTATAATAGCCCAGAGATGGAAACAACCTAAGTGTCCATCATCAGATGAATGGATAAAGAAGATATGGCACATATATACAATGGAATATTACTCAGCCATAAAAAGAAATGGAATTGAGGGATTTGTAATGAGGTGGACGGGCCTAGAGTCTGTCATACAGAGTGAAGTAAGTCAGAAAGAGAAAGACAAATACCGTATGCTAACACATATATATGGAATTTAAGGAAAAAAATGTCATGAAGAACCTAGGGGTAAGACACAGACCTACTAGAGAATGGACTTGAGGATATGGGGAGGGGGAAGTGTAAGCTGTGACAAAGCAAGAGAGAGGCATGGACAAAGATACACTACCAAACGTAAGGTAGATAGCTAGTGGGAAGCAGCGGCATAGCACAGGGAGATCAGGTCGGTGCTTTGTGACTGCCTGGAGGGGTGGGATAGGGAGGGTGGGAGGGAGGGAGACGCAAGAGGGAAGAGATATGGGAACATATGTATATGTATAACCTATTCACTTTGTTATAAAGCAGAAACTGACACACCATTGTAAAGCAATTATACTCCAATAAAGATGTAAAAAAAAAACCAAAAACAAATTATAAAGGCTATGGGTTAATCAAGTGATCTCTCTCTAAAACCAGAATACATAGTTCACATACTTTATAACATGAAATCTCCTAGGAAATCAAAACAAAACAACTCAAGAAAACAAAACTACTAATCCCTGCCAACTAATGCAACATTTCCATTCACTTTGATGACACAGTGCCAGTTCTATTCACCTCAACCCAAATAAATTCTTATATGTCGTGAGATTAAATATATTTTTAGAAAAGTTCAAGTCCATGATGAACAGTGGTGCAGATACACTTCCTTGGCTGCCGACTTTGGTAGATTATCTTTTTTATGAATTACCAAAAGTCATGAAATAAATGATAAATTAAAGATGATTAAACCTTATAAAATGAATATGTATCTTTGATGACATACTGAGTGTTTCTCTAAGGGTTTCACTTAGGGACATCTCATGTATCTACAAATGTTCCTTAGATGAAAGGAAGAAGAAATATTTAACTTCAAGGTGATATGAGAATCAGTGTCAACCCTAACATTTTGGGCAAGTTAACTGAGATTGAATTCAGGAGGTTGACCCCAGTAGAAAAGTTACAATGCCTGAAGTTAGCCATTTGGAATTTTACTAAAAACAAACAAAAACAAGCCTAATGGCTGTTAAGTAGCTAGTTTACAGGGAGAAGAAAATACATTATCAAGCAGCAACAACTTTTAACAGAGGATAATTTATAATAAAAATGGTCAGTTTGTTATTTCAAGATTCCTGAGTGAGATGGATGAACTGTTAGTTATTAAATAAGTTTCCATTTTTTAAGCACCTTAATAAAATTTCCATTTTATTAAGGGAAAATAATTTGAACTGTTGAATATGGAAATTTTAAAAGTATTAACTGAAATGAAAAACAAATGACTTAATATTCTGCTTTCTCTTGCCATCAAGTGTTGTAATACAAAGTGAAAACATAATAATGGTATAGGAAGTGATGGAAATGATTCAGTGAGCAATAGAGGAAGGGTAAATTTAATATTGGGCTATCCATCACATATGTTAACAAATCTGTACTGCAGATGTCAATTAATTGACAAGAAAATTGAGCATTTATCTGTTTCATGATAAGAATATTCTTCTTTTGGTATTTATTGTCTTGAATTAAGAACACGGACATGTGAATTACCAGGAGAAAATTACATCTGTGGTCCTCAATCATATGGACCATGGGTGTTAGCATCAGTTGTCTCCATAGAGGGGAAAGAGCTGATATCCTAGAATGATGCTATTTACTTAGCAGTGTTTGGTGGCCAGGCATTCACGACAGATCATGTAAATGTGTGTATGTAAGAATTTAGTAAAAGATGATTTTAAAAATTCAGAATTTTGTTTATCTTGCTTACAGGAGGGGAAAGGAAGAGAGATAACATTCCATGACTAGTCATCATTTTCCTATTTCCCGGTAAGACACAGTAGGCCTGTTATCCCATTGATTTTTCTTCACAACCATGTATATCATATTTTACACCCATTTCATGGTTGATAAGGAGAAGTTCAAACAAATGTACGTAATTAAAATCAAATGTTCTTCAATTAAAAATAATATATGCGGGCTTCCCTGGTGGCGCAGTGGTTGAGGGTCCGCCTGCGATGCAGGGGACGCGGGTTCGTGCCCTGGAACGGGAGGATCCCGCGTGCCGCGGGGCGGCTGGGCCCGTGAGTCATGGCCCCTGGGCCTGCGCGTCCGGAGCCTGTGCTCCGCAGCGGGAGAGGCCGCAGCAGTGAGAGGCCCGCGTACCACACACACACACGCAGTTGTCTGAAGCAACCCTGCTGGTTAATCCCCAAGCTATGGTTTCCAGGTAGTTCTTCCCAAGTACACAGTACAGCTTCTACATAATGTGGTGGTCTCATTCTGGGATGGGGGGAAGAGGAGAAGGATCAAATAGTGAGCAGGCACATGACTTAGTCATTAGTCATTATTAGTCAATAATGACTAAGTCATTATTATCTAACGAGACCAGGTAGCAAGCAGTCTCAAACTTAAAAACCTCTTTTTCTTTAGCTCAGATCATTCAAATGAGCTAGCTCTATTACATAATGTTCTATTAGAATGTCCATAACGTTCAATAGAAAGTTAATTATACATGGAACCCTGCATTTCAAATGGCCTGTGTATGATTTGCCATGGCACCTATTGTAAGGCAAAGAGCATGGTCTCCCACATGAGGCACAATTTGTTTAAATATTTTTCAAAAATCAACTCTTAGAAAAAAATCACTCTGTCCAGAAGTTTGCAAGTAGTATCTCCTTTATATTCAGAACACTAGTAAGGATGAAGGAATACTGTTCTCCACCTTGTTATAGATGTGGCACACCGTTCCTTAATCAGAGGCATCAGTTTTGTTCTCTACAAAGTAAGAACAATACTGGTCACAGAGTGTTAGAGGGATAAGGGAGTGAAACTGTAAAATGTGCCTAGCATGTAATATTTGCACAATAGATATTATTTCCTTTCCATCTTCTCCAATTAATTCAGCTTATATAGAACACGGAACATATAAAATTGTGGTCTTTTCAGGGCACTACTAATCTCTTTGAGAGCAGAGTAATTATTCACCTCCTCCTTGAACCCCCTCTGATCTCTGAGATACAGACTGGGTAGAATAAACTGTTGGCCTAACTAAAGAGTAATTGGTCTGTGTTGTAACAAAAGCAAGAACTTTTCTTCATCAAGTAATGCCATGAAGCTGCAATTAGTATGAGAAGCATTGCATTAAACTCGATGGCAGAATAGGAGGTAGATTACTTAAGGCTTTTAATACAGGCATTTACATCTCCCATCAACAAACTATGATGAAAATAGCTTATACATATAGAGAAACGCAAGTGCATCTATATAGAACTTATTAGTTTGATGGCCTATTGATTTTTGCTGTTATACACATGGGTGCTTGATGCATAATTTACTCCATTATTACTAAACATGTGTTGACTTACTTCAGATACCATTATTATGTAAATTATACGCCAAGATACTGAAGAAGCATTTTAATATATTTGTGTTTCTCTTTGGATTCATTCTCTTTGGAGGATTTTCTAGTCACACTAAGTTTGATGACGGGAAGCTGCTTTTAAATACTCCTGTCCCCAATAGAAAACTATCAATACTACTGGTTTGGTTATATTGTGACCAAATTAAAGAAAAGCTTTTTTCTATCTGAGGTTATAATTCAAATTTAACTTGCGAGACTATCCTTTGAAGATTTGGTTGATTTGATGTGATAATATACTGCCTAGTAGAAGAATTGTAAAAATATCAATAGTGCTAGTACCTGGTATATACTCTTAATTGCTGGGTCTTGTCAATAGTCAAATATTTAACTTTTAAGGATTTCATTATTTTGCAAATATGTAACAACAAAATATGTTAAAGCAAACATTTTCTAAGATATTCATTTTCAATTCTGGATGCACATTACATACAAATACATGCACAGGGAATACTTTATGGTCCTCATTGAAACTGTGCATTCTAATCCCTTGTTTCTCCTATATGAGTATTTACTATATTGATACTTATTAACCTACTACTCCCGCTCTTACTTAATACATTCCATTGTCCTCATGCCCTTCTGCTTCCCAAGTTTTTCCAAGCCATTTTTAGAGGGATTGCACTATACACCATTTATTTTCTTCAAATTTGTGTTGTATTTCACGGCTTTTCCTTTTTTTTTTTAATTTCAATTTACCTCTTCTGTGTGCCAAGACTCTTTCTCAAAATAAAACCGTGGATCCATAAAATGCAAATGTATGTGCAGACACAATGTACACATGGTTTATTCAACTGTTTACAATACTGTAAAAAATGATAATTGGAAGTATTATGTAGTCAGTCATTTTTAGGACATAACTTATAGAACTAACAAACTCACTAGGGGGCTTTCTTCTCTGGAAGCAAACAATTAAGTTAGGAACACACACACACACACACACACACACACACACACCCCCAAAGAAATATACACCCCAAATCCCTTTTTCCCATTCATAAGGAAAACGACTAATTCTTTGTGCTTAAAGGTGAATGTAAACAATTACTTCATTTACACTTTAAAAAAATAAAGATCATTTTGATATAAAGCAATATCTTAACCATATACCTATTCATGTAAAATTACAGAAACTTGTGCTATCTTCAGGGATTCTAGCTCCTGCCATTCTGCTGTGGTATCCTCAAGTACACCTCTTGGATCAGAATAGTTTCTAGAACAGCAGCCATCATCACAGACTTCTAGGCAGCAGAGTCGAAGAATAATATCCTATTATAAAAATTTCCTGAAAACCCTTTGCATCAGTTTTTCTGATATTTCACTGTCCCGACTTTAACACACAATCATACTGGCATGTAAAAATCCTGGGAAATGTAGTCTTTTATTCTGGCCAACAGTGTGATGGATTAAAATTTTGACTTCTGTGATTAATGGAAGTGGGACAATAGATATTGATAAGTGTCTGTGATTGCCACAATTATGTCAATTTAATTTTTTTAGTTTATTATATATGTTTTTCTCTTCAAGAGGGCATGTAATCAGTAAGTCAGAAAGAGAAAGAAAAATACCATATGATATCACTTCTATGTGGAATCGAAAATACGACACAAATGAACATACCTATGATACAGAAACAGACTCACAGACATAGAGAACAGATTTGTGGTTGTCAAGGGGGCAGAGGGTGGGGGAGGGGAGGATTGGCAGTTTGGGGTTAGCAGATGCAAACTATTATATATAGGATGGATAAACAACAAGGTCCTACTGTATAGCACAGGGAACTGTATTCAATATCTTGTGATAAACCACAAAGGAAAAGAATATAAAAAATATATATATCTGTCTATCTATAACTGAGTGACTTTGCTGTACAGCAGAAATTAACACAACATTGTAAATCAACTATACTTCAATAAATTTTTAAATGCATTAAAATATTAAACATACAAATTAGTAGGTATAAAATAGATAAACAACAAAGGTATACTGTATAGCACAGGGAATCATAGGCATCATCTTGTAATAACTTCTAATGGAGTGTAATCTGCAAAACTACTGAATCACTATGCTGTACACCTGAAGCTAATATAACAGTGTAAATCAACTATACTTCAATAAAAAAATTAAACATAAAAAAAGAGAGAGCACATAATCTAATGGGAAAATATAAATTAGTAATGCCAGTTTCATGGCATAGGACAGAAATGTTAACAAATTTATAAATATAACAATATCGTAAACTGAAGAAATCAAGAGAAGCTTACCAAAGTGTATAAAAGTTCAGCTGGGTCTTGAAGGATGGATAAAACTCATGACTTTGTTCATCTGGTATTATTAAAGACTTCAGGAACAGCAGAATGAAATCTAGTCTAAATGACACCATTAGCCAGTTTAATCAGGACATAGCATTCCTATCACAGGAAATCAGTAGGCTTTTGCAATCTTTTATTTATTTTATGGTTATAACATGGCTACACTAAATTTTATTTTATAAGCAAATCTGATTTTTTTAATTAAAAAATAAATTGTTACTAGTTATATCTGTCATCATGTTTTAAATGTTACCACTGTTCAGGAAATGGAAAATAAAGGAAAATCATTTCTATGATAATACCTCTCAAAATTTAGTTAGGTGCCAGTAAGAGGTAGGTACTTATTATGAAATAGGATCTAAAAAGAGGTGGAGACTGCAAGTTTTCAGCCACAGTTTCAATTTCACTGCTCTTTGGTCTATGTGAGTCTAGGAATGAAGGAATGTCTCTAATTCCATGTACGATAGAAAGCTTAGGGCAGTTGTTTAAATAAAGCACTGAAGTATCAGAATATAATAAATCCAAAAATAAAAGACAAATCCTTTGCAGCCCACCTGCTTCTTTAAATCCAGTATTCTGTTCCTTGCATGGTGTTTTGTCTTTCATCTCAGGAGCCCACATAACAATGTCACTGGCAGTTAGAGCATGTTGACACACTTGACATCCAATTTAGTTAATGCTGGGTCAGTCTGGGAGATGCAGAAGCACTGCTATGTATGCAGCAGAGAAGGCTACGTGTGACTACTGAGGAATACCTTCTAATTCCCAGGACACTTGTTAAACAATTCTAATGTCAGAATACCAGCAAGAGAACTCTAACAATCAGTGTCACAATAAAATACATAGGTAACAGATTGTTTTGAGAGCTAATGTGTTAAAATACACTGCCTTTTTTTCTCTGTCTCTGAAATGACTTCTTCCCATAGGTATTACTTTAAGATTCAGAGAGATGACAACTGACTTTATATAGTATTACTGAAATAATTATCACGGTCATTATTTTTTAACAGAGTGCAGTATTTATTTATTTAGGCTTTGTCTGTAGTGTTGTTTAATTTATCTGATGTCTGTCAACTTTCATAAGAACTAACTTGCAAAGTGGAGTTGTTGCACTAACAAATCTATAAACACACAATGATGCACGTTGCCAATGCAAATTAATATCAAGAGAATTGTACAGTGCAACCTAAATATTAATATTTGTATATGCTGATGAAAAACCTGGTGACTTTGCTGCTGGGGTGGTTGTTTTTTTCTTTTTTTTTACAAATTGTACATTATGGGAGATTGATCAAGACGGTGGAGTAGGAGGATGTGAAACTCACCTTCCCCACTGAACACATCAGAAATTCATCTTTATGTGGAACAATTCTCACTGGAAACTGGAAGAAAGATTTCTATACAACCAAAGCTGTAAGAAAAACCCACATGGAATTGGGTAGAAATGGAAGAGAAGTGATCGGGTCAGGTCCTGTGCCCCTGAGAGGAAACTCAGTGGAAAAGGGAGATCACATGGGCAAAGATCCACCCTGGGGAGTGAGCTGTTCTAGCCACATATTGGGCACCCCAGTCCTGAGGTCCAAAACAGGGAAGATGAGCCTCCTTGGCTGGTCAGAGAGCTGCTGGGACTAACTGGAGGGTTGTGGGAAGCCTGGACTTTGTTCATGAGGAGTGTGAGTTCTGGCTTGCTCCCAAGGCTGGACAGAGAGGGTGGACAGAGGAATGCTCCAGTAGCTGCCTGGTTTCCCACCCCTGCCCTGGTGTGCATCCCAGCCTGAGCAGAGCAAACACTCCAGCCCTGCTTATGTCATCTCGCAGCTCCGCACTAAAGCAAGGGCTGCCATGAGCAGGGAGAGAACTTGGTTGTGGGACACAGAGGTGACCTGGACCTGGGGCAGCATCTGAGCACGGCAGGGTTGGCCATTGCTGGTGCTTACTCAGGCAGCACAGAGGAAGCAGCTCCGATCTCAGAAAGGAGTTGGACTGCCACAGCCTGCACCCCAATATATAGTGAGAGTCCACTCGGGCCCCACCTAGCCTGCAGCATGGCTCCACAGCAGAGTGGGGGTGGCATAAGCTGTGTGGAGTGATCAGCTGTGAGGAACCAACTAAACTCAGACCCAAAGCTGAGTCTGAGCAGGGCAGGCACTTTCTGGCACTTTCAGGCATTGCTGGCACTTTCACAGGTAGTACCTCAGAGGCAGCCGGGACCACTGTCTGCAGTTGGCCCACCACAGCTGAGGCCCCATCAGTAGCCAAGAGCCTGCATAGGCCCCTCATGCTCCAGCACTCCTCCCCTCTGGGGCAAGGGTACTTGTGCTGGGAGAGGGAAGAGCACACACTTAAAGGGATCAGAGCCAGCTCACACCTGACCCTCAGGGCATTTGCATCAGCAACTTGAGATAAGACCCCACCCCAATAGGGCATGAGCAGAGGGGAAGCCCTGCTACATATAAGACGTGACTTTGCTCATGTCAAACCCAGCTCTCCCACCAAAGGCACTGGGCACATGCAGACAGTATAAGGACACTCCCACATAAAGACACCCCTTCAAGACTGCAATGGGTAACCATTTTACCTAAATTCACAGAGGCAGAGAAAGTTAAGGAAAATTAGAAGGCAGAGAAACTGGTTTAAACTGAAAGAGCAAGACAGAAACCCTGAAAAAATAAACAGAAATAAACAATTTGCCAGATAAAAAATCTGAAGCATTAGTAATAAAAATGCTAACTGAATTAGGAAGAGAGTAGATGAACACACTGGGAATTTTAACAAAGAACTAGAAAATTAAAAAAAAAAAGAACCAGTCAGAACAGAAGAATATAATAAATGAAAAACAAACAAGAAGGAATGAATAGCAGACTAAGCGATATAGAAGGCATAAGAGATCTGGAAGATAGATTAATGGAAATCACCCAACTGGAACAGCAAAAAGAAAAACTAATTAAAAGATGAGAACAGTTTAAGAGATCTCTAGGATAACATAAAGCATACTAACATTCACATTATAGGGGACGCAGAAGGAGAAGACAGAGAGAAGGGGTAAAAAATGTATTTGATGAAATGATGTCTGAAATCTTCCCAAACCTGAAGAAGGAAAAAGATATCTAGTTGCAGGAAACGTAGAGTGTCCCAAACAAGTTGAATTCATACAGACCCACACCAAGACACAGCAAAATTAAAATGGCAAAAGTTAAAGACAGCACTCTAAAGACACCAAGAGAAAAGCAAAGAGTTATGTACAAGGGAACCCTCATAAGTCTTTGAGCTGATTTTTCTGCAGAAATTTTGCAGGTGAGCAGGGACTGGCATGATATATTCGAAGTGCTAAAAGGAGAAAATGTGCAAACTAGGATACTCTACCCAGCAAGATTACCAATTAGAATTGAAGGAGAGATAAAGAACTTCTCAAACAAGCAAAAACTGAAAGAGTTCATCAATACTAAACTTACCCTAAAATAAATGTTAAAGGGTCTTCTCTAAGTGAAAAAGAAAAGACAATAACAAAAAGTAAGTACATATAGGAAAGGAAAAATCCCACTAAGAAAGGCAAATACACAGTAAGGGCTGAAGGTCAACCAATAAGCTACTACAAACATTAAAAGACAAAAAATGTGTAAAAGCACTATAACTAAAATAAACAGTGAAGAGAGAAACATGAAGTTGTAAAATATGACATCAAAAACACAAAACGTAGGGGAGGGGTATAAAAAAGTAGATCTTTTAGAATGTGTTTGAACTTAAATGACTACCAGTTTAAAACAAGTAGTTTAATAACTACCAGTTCAGATCAGATAATCTGAACTGATGATCACCAATAGTGAAACTGATTTGTAAGAAAAAATATCCCAGCAAATAAATGTCCAGGACAGGAGAATTCTACCAAGCATAAAAAGAACAGTTAATACCTGTCCTTCTCAAACTATTCAAAAGAACTGAAGGGGAGGGAACACTCTTGAATTCATTCTACAAAGCCACGATTACCCTAATACAAAACCAGAAAAAGACACTACAAAAAAAATAAATTTACAGGTCAATATCTTTGATGAATATAGATGCAAAAATCCTCAACAAAATATCAGCAAACCAAATCCAATAATATATAAAAAGGATCATACACCATGCTCAAGTGGGATTTATTCCAGGGATACAAGGGTGGCTTGATATTTGCAAATCAATCAATTTGATACACCACATTCACAAAAGGAAGGATAAAAAACATATGATCATCTCAATAAATGCAGAAAAGCATTTGACATAATTCAACATTCTCATATAAAAAACTTTCATCAAAGTTGGTATGGAGAGAAACTACCTCAACATAATGAAGGCCATTTATGACAAACCCATACCTAACATCATACTCAGTTGTGAAAAACTGAAAGCTTTTCCTCTAAAATCAGGAACAAGACAAGGATGCCCACTTTCGCCACTTCTATTTAATTTAGTATTGAAATTCTAAGTTACAGGGATCAGAAACGAGAAATAAAGACATTCAAATTGGAAGGGAAGAAGTAAAACTGTCACTATTTGCAGATGACATGATATGGTATTTACAAAACTGTACAATCTCCACTAAAAATTTATTAGAACTAATAAATGAGTTCAGTAATGTTG
Source organism: Aethalodelphis obliquidens (assembly GCF_003676395.1). Classification (NCBI taxonomy): domain Eukaryota; kingdom Metazoa; phylum Chordata; class Mammalia; order Artiodactyla; family Delphinidae; genus Aethalodelphis; species Aethalodelphis obliquidens. Next base: position 7,467,587 of record NW_020838024.1, on the reverse strand, counting down.
CAGGATACAAGATTAATATACAGAAATTTGTTGCTTTTCTATATGCTAATAATGAATATCAGAAAGAGAAAGCAAAAAAAAAAATCCTGTTTAAAATCACATCAAAAAGAATACATAGGAATAAACTTAACCAAGGGGGTGAAAGAACTATACTCTGAAAACTATAAAACATTGATGAAGGAAATTGAAGATTATATAAAGAAATGGAAAGACATCCAATATTCTTGGATTGGAAGAATTAATATTGCTAAAATGTTCATACTACCAAAAGCAATCTAAAGATTTAATGCAGTCCCTATCAAAATACTCATGGCACTTTTCTCAGAACTAGAACAAATAATCTTAAAATTTATGTGGAGCAACAAAAAACCCTGAGTTGCCAAAGCAATCTTGAGGAAAAAAAAATAAAAGAACAAAGCTGGAGCTATCATTCTCCCTGACTTCAGACTATCAACAAAGTTACAATAATCAAAGTAGTATGGTACTGGCACAAAGCCAGACACATACATCAATGGAACAGAATAGAAAGCCCAGAAATATATCCACTAACCTATGGTCAGTTAATCTACAATAGAGGAGGCAAGAATATAAATGGGAAAAGACCATCTCTTCAATAACTGGTGCCAGGAAAACTGGACAGCTCCATGTTAAAGAATTAAATTAGAATATTTTCTCAACCCATATACAAAAATAAACTCAAAATAGATTAAAGACCTAAATGTAAGACCTGAAAACATAAAGTTCTTTGAAGATAACATAGAACACTCTTTGACATAAACTATAACAATATTATTTTGGATCTGTTTCCCAAGGCAAAGGAAATAAAAGCAAAAATAAACAAATGGGACCTAATTAAACTTGAAGCTTTTGCACAGCAAAAGAAACCACTGACAAAATGAAAAGACAACCTACTGAATTGGAAAAAATATTTGCAAATGATATGACTGAAAAAGGGTTTATATCCAAAATATATAGAGATCACACAACTCAATACCAATAAAACAAACAACCCAATTAAAAATTGGGCAGAAGGCCTGAATAGACATTTTTCCAAAGAAGACATATACATGGCTAACAGGCACATGAAAAGATGTGCAACATTGCTAATTATTAGAGAAAATCAAATCAAAACCACAATGAGATATCACCTCACACCAGTCAGAATGGCTTTCATCAAAAAGTCAATGAATAACAAATACTGGTAAGGATGTAGAGAAAAGGGAATCCTTGTACACTGTTGGTGGGGATGTACTGGTGCAGCCACTATGGTAAACAGCATGAAAGTTCCCCAAAAAACTGAAAATAGAACTGCCTATGATTCAGCAATTCCATTCCTGGGTATATATCCAAAAAAATTTAAAAAATAAAAACACTAATTTAAAAAGATATATGCACACCAGTGTTCATAGCAACATTATTTACAAGAGCCTAGATATGGAAGCAACCCAAGTTGCCTTCAACAGATTAGTGGATAATGAAGAAGTGGTATATATATTCAATGGAATATTACTCCACCACAAAAAGAATGATATTCTGCCATTTGCAACACTGTAGATGGACCTAGAGAGTATTATGCTTAGTTAAACAGCAAAAGACAATACTGCATGTTATCACTTACATATGGATTCTAAAAAATAAAACAAAAGATTATATAACAAAACAGAAATAGTCTCGTAGATATAGAAACAAACTAGTGGATACAAGTGAGGAGAAGGAAGAGGAGAAGAATAAGATAGGGTCAGGGGATTTAGAAGTACAAGTTACTGTTTATAAAATGGATAAGCAAGAAGGATATATTGTACAGCACAGAGAAATGTAGTCATTATTTTATAATAACTTTAAGTGGAGTATAATCTATAAAAGTATTGAATCAGTATGCTGTACACCTGAAACTAATATAATATTATAAAGCAACTATAACAAAAATTTTAAAAAGAGGAAATTGTACCTTGTGTATAGGCATTTAAATTTTTAGGTAAAGTCATATTTGTAGTTCAATATTTTTATAATTACTATTGAATTAATAAGAATATCATTTCATGTCATAATCTTTTCTTCGTTATGTGACAAAAATGTTATATCTCCCTACAGAATGACTTACCAATCTGTGGATTCACCCTTAATATTTTTGAACTTAAATGGTTCTTTTAAAATTTGAGTTCCAGCAATATACCAGGCACTCTATTAGGTAATGGGAATAGAACAAACAATACTGAAACAAACTGATATTACTAAGAGTTATTTTGAATTTCAGGCACATTCTATATTTCACTGGGTGACAATAACATCAAAAGCACTAAAAATAAAAGATGTTTGAATTTCATTTTTTAATAAACCCTTATTTTAGAACAATTCTTTATTTACAGAAAATCGCAAAGATGGTTCAGAAATTTTCCATATACTCACACCTAGTTCCCCCTGTGATTAATATCTTTCATTGTTATAGTACGTATGTTAGAATTAGTAAACTAATATTGACACATTATTATTAACCAAAGCCCATACTTCAGGCAGATTTACTCAGCTTTACTTAATACCCCCTTTTTTTTCTGTTCCAGGATCCCATCTAGAAAACGACATTACATTTAGTGATCATGTCTTCTTAGTCTTCTTGGTTGTGACACTTTCGTACCTTTCCTTGTTTTTGATGGCCTTGACATTTTGGGAAAGTATTATTCAGGTGTTTTGTAGAATGCCCCTCGATTGATATTTGTCTATTTTTTTGTCATGATAAGACAATAAGCTGTATCATTGTTTTTTGGCTTCCAGCTGAATGGGCCAATGGAGAACCCGAGTAGGCAATCAGAGAGAGATGAGGTTGTGTTTTATATTTCCATGGTTCTCTCCATGTGAGGAACTCGGGCTGACTGTATTCCTTAAATACAGTGCACAACTCCACTAAAGGTATCTCTGTCTACAGTTCTCAGGTTCTTGTAGCCACTCCCTCTCCTTCTCATTTCTGGGATTAAAAATAATTACATCTTCACTCTTACTGTTTCTAAACAATTTTATTACCCCTCCTGATTTTGCAATCTCTCACACACATCTTTGCAAACAGTCCCTGTATTAAAACTTTCTTGAATCATCATAATGAAAGTGTGTCATTTATCCCACTGGAACCCTGTCCAGTATATTATGAATCAAATTTAGCTTCTCCTGACATTGAGGTGGAACTAACTTTTTAAAAATACATTTTTATTGTTTGTAATACCTTATATGGGAAATTATTTGTTGATAATTATTGCTATTCTTGAATTAGCAGTATCATTTCTTTGAAATCCTCCCCAATGTGACAGATATTTATTTAACTTTCTATTTCTTTTCCCTTAACTGCTCACTATAATTCCAAATAATTCCATTTTATTGCATCACTCTTGCTTACCCATTGAGATTAGCTAAGTGCCTGCTTACCAAGACAGAACTGACTACTGCTATGGCTATAGTCACAGGGAATAGCCACAGGCTGCTAGTTTATGAGCTGTTATGGAAGAAATCCAACTACTTTGTGTCCATCAAATCATATAGGTGCCCCTGTCAGTCCCAGACGAGTCCAGCCTTCTAATCATCCTCTCTAAGCCACTGGACACGAGTGAACACTGTGCACCTTCCAATTGAATATCTGCCAGATGAATACCACAAAGTTTTCTCCTGTTGTATCTCATGAGAACTAACCAGCCAAGCTCTATCCAAGTGCCTGACCTAGAAAAACATGAGATATAATTTTTAAAGTTGCTGTTTAAAGCACTTAGGTTTGTTTAGTTTGCTATGAAGAAATAGGAAAACATAGCAGAATCTAGTGGTTGAAAGACAGGTTCTTGACTAGCATCATCAACACAGGGCATTGCTTTTGAGTTGGAGAAGAGGGCAGAAGCTACAAGGGCCTCAAGGGGACTGATAGCGAAAGCTGGAAAAGAATACTTGATAAAGATTTTAAAGACAATAAGAAAAGTGTTACTGGAGGCTGGAGAAAAGGGAATAACCTTTGTTATGTGATGAAATGTTTGGCAACACTCTCATCTGTAGAAAACTAGAACAATGAATAGATGTTTATTATACATGTTTTCAGGCTTTGGTTAGAAGGCTATTAATAGTGCATGTTTTAACAATATGAGGCACACTAAACTATTATTTTATTCGTGGGATTTTATTATAAAAACAAACACACATATGTGAATTACTTTAAAAAACTGGGAGTGTGTATCGTGGTGGTAGTTTATTAGCCCAACAATAAAGTTTCATGGCTTATAGTTGATTTAGGAAGTACTAAGCTCCTGTGACTTGAAATACTTCCTTTCCTCTATGTTAATCTTCAACTTCTCCTTTAAATTATCTTGCTATTTAAGCACTTCATTATGTCACTTGGATATACAAATCAGTAACCACAATTAGCAAAGATTTTAATTATTCATTAAATCTAAACAACACATTCCTCTATAGCTTGTACATATTTCTAGAGTTAGTGCTCATGGATGTTAATTATAATATAATTGTGGATTCTGGGTTCTAAGAATCATTGAAGATTTTTACGCTCTGGCTTCTAAGTGCATTTGCAGGCCAGTATACCTGATGTGAGCAAAATAAATGTGCTTAAAATTGTATTAGCTCTTCTAACAGTGAGACAGTGTCTAAATCGATCTCAAAAATGTCCAATTTAGCTGAAATCTTCTTTTTCAAGTAATCAATGTGTTTACTGAATGATAAAAGTGGTGTCAAGAAGATAGCAAGACTCAAAGTTATTTGGAAGATAGAATGCAGGCCAGGGAAAATTCACCAATTTGAACTTTACCATCATTAGTCAGAACTGATGATATGCAAGAGAAAAATGGAACATCTGTTTGCATTTTTCCAAAGTGTAAGAGTGAGGTAAGTAGTTGACCTCTTGAATAAACACCGAGAAAACAATTGCTAAAAATGGGTATGTACAACAGATGGTGTCCCCATCATTGATGGCTTTGATTCTGATTTGAGATAGTTTATATAAACTGTAGGAGTTGAATTAAAATACAGAAATCACTAAAAAAAAATTGATAGGTGATGTTTAATTAGATGTAGTTTGTTCTAGTCTTTGCCTTTCATCTACAATTTATACACACAGCAAAACACATAAGGCATGCATTATTATGGCTTAACTATCAGCTATTGTTCGGCAGAAGTAGATAACTTATGCTTCCCCCACTCTATTTTGTTATAGTGATCATATTAATCGTTATATAAATTGTGAAAAATAGACATCAAGTCATGAAAAGAAGGAAGCCTTGAAGAAATGTCCTTGAGGCTGAACAAGGCTTATACAAATGGCAAACTATTGAGTACAGAATAAATGAGGTAATTACCATTCAGTTTTACAGATGGAAAAGCTGAGTCACCAGGAGGTTAAGCGACTTGCCCAAGGTCACAGAAGAAGCTATTAGCATTATTATGCAGTTCTCCTGATTCTTTTTTTATTTCTTATATTTTATGTAGTACAGCAAGAAACACTAAAAGATAAATATTCTCCACATATACAGCAAGTTCATTTCTGTAATTTGGTATTGACACAGAAACAATGAAAGCAAGGTTAGTGTTTTTTCTTGTTTTGTTTTGCTTTTTTCCCACATAAATATATGTCACTCTTTATTTATTTTGTACCTATCATTGTAGAAACTGATTTGTTCCCTTAATGTCTCTAAGACAGCAGAGATCAACTAGAATATAGGGGAGTTTTCTACATTAGTGTATTGGAAAGTGAAAGTATGTCACTAGAAACCCCTCTGTAAACAAAATCCTCTCTTTTTTGATGACTGATTAAATAGAAATCACTTTGCTCTATATGAATTGCAGAAAATCCAGTAAACTAAAAATAATTTTGATATTATATTACATAAATCTACTACAACATATGTATATCTAAGTGGTTAGTACTCTGATTCATATACTAGATGACATTTAACAGAAATGTTAATTTAGTCTGGCATACATGGGGTAAATAATACTTGGATGCCACTTAAATTCTTATGGAATCAAAAATTAATTGCATGTTTTAATTTGATATAAACAATAGTTTTACATAATGTATTTACTGGTGCCTTGGGAACAAATCTGGTCTGTCACATATGAATTCACTTCATGGATGAACATGAAAATTTAGCTTTTAAACAGAAGCTGATTTCATCTTTCTATCTCCAGATAGTGCTTTATATAAATATTGTCTCCCTTTTCACATGGTTGTTTACCCTAGAATATGTCAAAATTTACCTTCTTGCTATATTTGCCATAACTAGATATATAACTCTATAAATAAATTCTGTTCTCTGAATGTTACAAAATATGTCCATAGGTATAAATTTTTACACACACACACACGCACACGCACACGCACACGCACACACACACACACAGCTCCATCAATTTGTCACTCTTGTCTTTCTCAAGGGCAGATAGTGTTTTCTCTGTGGCATGTCAACACATATCCAGAAGGTCTAGTCATGTACATCAAAGGCACATAATATTTTTATAATAACAGTAAAGTTTACATTATAAGAATCAGATTTATGCCCAAGCAGTATGATTCCACTAACAACATTCTGGCTTAATGTGAAACCCTAGTCAATAGTCAGGACTATACTATAGGTGTAGCATAAGAACTGCCCTAATTTGTAACTAAAGTTAACTTTTTCGGCTCCTTTTCATCTTACTAACAAAATTGTTTTCTCCCTGATTTCTTGAAATATTCTCTGTTCCCTTGGCTTAAAGTGGACTCCATTCTATCCTGGGTTGCCTTTTATCTCTATGTCTATCAATTTCCACTTGTTTACTGCTTTATTTATTTATTTTTTTGAGTGTTTCCCTTCCCATCTGCTTCTCTTCTGATTCATTTTGTCTTCTGCCTTCCTCTCTTCTTTCTTTATATAATTTCCATGAATATGACCATAAGATAGTTTCTGATATTTCTAAATCTATAGCTCCAGACAAGTTTGGCTGCATAACACTTCTTGGACACCTTACAGGTGCCTCAAACTCAAAATTTAACTCAATACCTGTCAACCAAAATATTTTACTTTTATTTTGTGATTTAACTGAGAGAATGGGGATACTCACACTCATATTAGTCAGTTTTCACCAGATTATGCTAGTCTAAAGAAAACAACCTCAAACTCATTTAATTACCCAAACTGAAAACCTGGCTGTCATTATTAACCACTTCTTCTCAAATGTAACCCACAACCAATTAGCCAGAAAGCTTTGTTTATTCTTATCTCCTAATGACTCTCAATATTTCTTCATTTTTTTTCTATTTTTTACCACCACTATTACATTAAATATCATTAACCATTTCCTGTTTGGATTATTGCAATGGCCTTCTAAACTGAATGCTCTCTCGCCAACTCTGACTCTGTACAATTCTATCTCCCCAAATATCAGAGTGACATTTCTGCAAATTATACTATTGCATTAAAAACATATATATTTGGGTCAGACTATAATACTGTCTCTTCATATTTCCTCTCCCCGAAGAAGGATTAGAGATTTCCAGCTCTGTGAATTCAAATTTAATCCTATGACTTACTTTGGTCAATGAGGTATGTGGAAAAAATTTGGTTGGGGGACGGTTTAAGAACCAACATGTTTTTACTACATTCTCTCTTACTTCTTCCAGAGCAACTGGCAATGTAAAGAAAATGGTTGCACTGTTGTTCTGTCAACCTGGTTCTTAGAGTAAGAAAGACAGTGACAGAGCCCAGCTGTGCCCCCAGACACCTTTCAAGTACATGTCACAAGAGCAAGAAATGCCCCTATGCTGTTTAAAGACACTGAGATATTAGGGTTTTTTGTTATCACAACATAACCTCCTCTACACTGACTAGTGCAACATTTGGCCACTGAACCTTTTTAGCACTTAGTATGTTTAGGGGATTCCCTTCCTTATGAGTCTTGGTGAGTCAGAGCATATGGCGCATTGTATTGGTCAAGCAGACCAACAGGATGTAAATAGACAGATAGATAGATAGATAGATAGATAGATAGATATGTAGTTATATCTATATCTGTCTATGTAGATAGATATAAATGAATATATATCTATCTATCGTCTAGCTAGCTAGCTAGCATCTAACTCTCTACCTAAGAAGAGAGAGAGATTAATATATTTTAAGAATTGACATGCCCAACTGTGGAGGCTGGCAAATCCAAAATCTGTATAATAGGCTGATAGGCTGGTGACTTTTGGAGGAGTTGCAGTTCAAGTCTAAAGGCTATCTCCTGGTAGACTTTCCTCTTCTTGAATTGATTAGATGAGGGCAAACCACATTATGAAGGGTTATATTCAAAGTCTGTTGATTTAAATGTTAATCTCATCTAAAAAATGCCTTCACAGAAACATCTAGAATGAGTCTGACCAAATATCAGGGTGCCATTTCCAACCAAGTTGACACAGAAAATTAACTATCATACTCTTTATGGAAGCTGGAAAAGCTAGATATTTTCTTTCCCATTGCCCTGAGCAGCAAGGATATGGCATAGGCTGAAGCATGAGATGCATCTACTCCAGACATTGAACTGAGAATCAGTGATACACAACAGCAAGAGTTGTAAGAAACTATCTCTGGCAATTGTTGTGCTTTCAGTAAGATCAAACCTCTTTTGTCTACTTTCTCTAGGTTCAGTCTGGTAGTTCAAGCTGCAGCATTCAAAGTACAATGATAGGATTTTGTACTTTCCTCCTCCTTTCAAACCCCGGGATCTGGTCTCTAGATTTCCTGGTGAGTCTAGGAGGAGATATATATCTATACCTTCCTGTTTTAATGAACTAAAACTGGCTGCTGTTACTAAGAACCATGGCTGATTCTTGTAAACATCTTATAATAAGATACTGAAATTCCTGGTACCAAATGCAAATGTTTTGTAATATAGCCTGTGCCACTTGTAGTGGGTCTCCTTTTGCTTGAATTCTGGGGTTTATCATTTGTGTAAATATATTTCTCTGTCTTGGACCACCTCTTCTACTATTGACTCATTGAAGAGTTCAAGAAGGCTTACTCAAAAAGTTTAAAAGCCACTGGCCCTAGAAACCTTCAAGACAAGACTCTTACTCTCCCAACATTTTGGGCCATTTTTAGTATCTCTGTGATACTTACTTTGCTTACTTCTATCAAACTCATAATACTGTATTATGTTAATTGTCATAAATTCAGAGCTTTTTCATTAGAATTTAAATCCATGATGACAGAAGCCATTAAACCATTGTCTTCATTTCCAGATACTATGTAATGTCTAGTATCTAGTATATGTTCAATACTTTAAAAAATAAATTTCTGAATGAATGAAAAAAAGAACCACAAAAACGTAGGAAATAAGAGAAGGTTCAAAGAAAAGACAAACGAGAGAGACAAGATGACCAGGATCAGAGAAGAATTATTAGAAAAGTTAGCTTTTTAAGATGTGCATAAATGTGAGTTGGCATGGGGTATGAAGAGATGCTGGGGAAGGACCTTTTTCGTTTTCCTCTAGAAATTTCAATCAAGTACACATAGAGAATTTATAGAATTATAATATTTTCAACACAAGCAAGTATTAATAGTCTTATAAAGTATAAATTTATTCAACACAGATAAATCACTGTTAATAACATATTTAGAACCTTCAGCTTGTATTGAGAAACCAAGACTTTATAATTAGCTCTTTCACTATATCTTTAAATCATCAGTAAAAATGACACTGAGAAAAAGGGGAAAGGTGGAAAGGAGATAGGAATGGATGAATGGTTAGACAAATACGCTCTGTAAGGTGTACTTGAAATCAGTCACTATTGACCTTATTCCATGAGGTGAGCAACTGCTTAACTAGACTGCTTTTCTGAACTCATCACTTGCTTTAGCCATTTTTTCTTTGTCGTTATTGATTGACAATGGGGTTGTCATTTTGAGCAATGCATTTATTTAAGGGCATCAGGTAATGACGATCTTGTTCCTTTGGCTTGTGGAAAAGTGATACCCCTTTGGATTTCAGGGAGGAGATATGCAAAAGGAAGATGTAGTTTTAAAAAATAGACTAGATACAGAATGTGCAAGAACAAGGAAGGGGAAAATGGAAATGGAAAAAGCATCACATGGCAGATAATACAGAGTTTTGTTTTTGTCATTTAAGACATATTTATTGTCTTCTGGGTTTAATAATGAAGTTTAAAATTATGTAATGCTCATAGCATTTTCTTAAATTCCATCTGCTTAGTAAACACATTCAAGTTTCCAACTGGATAATTTAGAAAGAGAGAGGAGGTTGCTAAAATGCAAATTCTATAATTGGGTCACTCTTAGCCCACTTTCTGGAGGCTTGCTGCCTCCTATTGTGTTCTCCATTACTACATCAGACTGATTATATCACAGTACAAACCTGATTATCACTTCCTTGCATACATTCCTCAGTGATACTCTCCACACTCCCTAACTTGAAAAAAGGAAGATGTCTCAAAATCCTAACTAATCACATATCTCCATCTTGTTTTCTATGCATTACACCTACATCTTCTTCATACCAACAACCTCCATCCAGTCAGGACACACCTGAAGCCTTTCCTTTTGTCCACTGTAAAGCTTTCCCACTTCTCTGCCTGCTTTTGAGTCTCTGCCAAAATGCAAGAGATGACGGCTGACTCTCTGGCCATAGCAAGCTCTGAATAAACAGTCTTTGCTTTTCTCATTTGGTTGTACTTCATTTACTTCCACAAAGGTTTCAGGTTTTAAAGTCAAGATATTCTGCTCAGTGCAAAACAGGGCTCTAAGCTGCAATGGCTGAGAACCAGTAAAGGATTAATAGAATATACAGGTGTGGGAGGATGAAGGCTGACTTGTGTCCTGAGCCATAGCTTGGATAAAATACCACCAAGGCAGTCCTGATTCCTTCAATCCCACACTAATGAAATCAGGAAACTGGACTACATGAGCTCTCAGGTACTGCAAGATCTGAAATGCTCATCTTGATGACCAGATTTTGTATAAGATATAAAACTCTGCATTATATTTGAGGAGAAGAAAGCTGCCTCAGAGACTGGCTGGAAAACAGAAAGGAAATATCTTTTCAAAGTCCTACTGCAATTTTCTCTAAGGAGTGCTTTCCTGACATTAACTATTAAGACGTATTCTTATTGGTCTGTTAGTGTTGTGCAAGATAATGAGGGTACTAATAACTATAATAAGAACTATGTTAGAGTACCTTTCACCACCTCAATTTCTCTGAGAGAGGGAGACAATTATTATCTCCATTCCACAGTTATGAAAACTATAAAATGCTTAAATATAAGGAGAAATAGATCTTTCTTGGTAAGGATTATGCAAGGGTCATATGAAATATTTTATATTTATATAGAATACAGCTACTAAGATAATAATTTATATGAAAATATTTTATCTGAATAATACCTCTTACCATGATAAGATTTGGAAATTAGTATTTGGGATGATAGTGAAAATACATGGTCTGTGAAAATGACAGAAATAAGCAGAGTCTAGATCCACAAAAGAGCAAGCAATATGTCACTTGCTGGACAGCATACTAATACAAATAGATGTATTTAATTTGATATGTGTAACTCTCTTTTTGAAGAGGGCCCATTCCTTAATGGAAAAACATGAAAAGTTTTCATTTCTGCAGTAATTGTCTCATCTATGATATATAGCCCCCAACCCACCTTCATTTTTCTACTGGGGATGCTCTTCCTTAACGACATCTTGGTTTCCTTCCACAGCTTCTCAGTCATTCATTATTAAGCAGTCACTGTTATTATTTAGGACTTTATGAAAACCTCGGTCTCATATTCAGTTAAAATCTCTTCTCTCCAACAGCTAAGAGTCTTGGAATGGGTAGGGTCATGCAGTCCGATTTTCCATGGGAACTTTTCTCCTTCCCTTCCTCCATGTGCTTGCTCCTCAGGCAAGGCATGGGACAGGAACCAGACAGATTCCTTACCGACTCCAAAGCTCACCCTGGCTTTTTTGTGGGATGTCCCTACTATTCTAGGGAATTTGTCTATGGGATGTCTGCCCTCTTTCACACTGGTGAGGAGTATACACATGAAAGGTAGTAGCAGTTTCTTGGTGGGGCAGTCATAACTCTCTTTTCCACTCTCTCCTCCTGAGTAAGCACCTGGCTGTTCAGGGGAAGAAATGTCAGTCTATCCCATTCACAGTTATTCTTTCTCTTCAAACATTGCACTCCCTAAAACGTGATTTATTCGCTTCTCCCCAGATATAGTTTCATGTTGTTGGGGGTGAGGACTGCATGAGTAGGAGTGAAGATATTGGAAGGGTGGCTTTTAGTGAAATGGTGATTATCAGAGAACACTTAGAAGTATGGTTGGCCTCAACCAATGAGATTTCTCTGAATTTAGAAAGAAGGGGGTTTAGATCTTTTAGTCCTTTAACTCTAAGCTTGGTCACAACTCTGGGCAGACACAAATAATCTCCCTTCCAATGTCAACAACTTCTGCTAACTCAAGTATTTACAAAGTACATCACAAAATATAAAATATATGCCGACAGTATTGTAATTGTTCAATTTAGTATGTTTGTCTAAACTTTCCTGGAGACTCTATAAATATTTGCAACTCTACAAATGCACTTCTCACAGGGAGTAAATTTTATCATTGCAAAATATGAAATGAGGTGAGCATATTGAGAGCACATATTTTAAGTGATTCAAACTATCTAAATTTAAAAACTTAGCAAAAATGTCAGATATTTAGAGTAAAATAATCCCTGTCTTACTCAGATATACACACACATACTCATAAAGCAGTGCTAGAAATAAATATTAGCTTGTGTTAGTTATTTAATGTGTATATCCTACTCACACTTATCATGTTGGGTCTGGAGGACCAAAAAAATAATGATACAAATGGGAAAGATAGCATATCATGTTCTTTCTTTGGTTATTATGTTTAAAAATAAAAAATTTGATGCTAAAACTTTAAAAGTATAATTTGAAATTAAATACTAATTCTTCTTATAATATAAAATGTATGTTTTAAAATCAACCACTTAGGTAAATTAATTTATTCATTTAATTACATTACCCATAGAAAAATTAAGGATCCTATTCTAATGTACATCCTTTTAAATGTATTTTTCTGATTCACTGAAAAGTATGTTAATTTGAATTTATTAACCTATGCAATTGAGAAATGAATCTCAAGCTAGCAGAAATAAACTAATAACAAAATAATTTATCTTTCAGTTTTGTTAATACTAGAGTGCAAACATTTGTTGGAGAATTGAATCACCTTATTAATCAATATGACTATAACTTATCATCCTGTACTCCTTCCCTCCACCTAAATTAAAAACAGAACCAAAAAACTCTGGAAGCATGGACACGTTAGATAATTTATGAAATACACTAGGTGAGGAAATAAGTTCATTTCTTTTAATTTCACTTACATTAACATAAATAAGCATTTACATAAATATTAGATATTCTTCATTTCCAGAGCTTCTAACTTAAGAACATACTGTTAAAACAATATGGAGCATTTTTCCTAGATATGTCAATAAGCAATGCTTTTCTCTTTGAATTTATTAGTTCAGTTATTTAGATGAAGTGATTAAAAAAATACTTGCCATACATATGCTTTTGGACAGAATTACAATGATGAGAGCCAACAAACATCCTTTTGTATTTGTCGAGGAGTTAGAAAGGCCAACATTGCCCATAGAGACTGAGAGATTTGTACTTTGCCTGTGTTCATCTATCAAGGGCATAAACACAAAAGTTGGGATCCAATAGCAGCACATAAAAAAAAATCTTCTTGTGAGGAGTAAGGGTTGAATGAAATGAAAAATTTGAGTAAGCAATAAAACATTAGACTCCACTTGGACAGCCATAGGGTAAACAGAAATTACTTTTTTGTTTTGTTTTGTTTAGGGAGTATTGAATTACTAGGAAAAGAAGGCTTTAAATTTTTGTTGGTAATTGAAATTGAAGAACACAGATGTAATGCCTAATAAGTTTTGAGTTTAAATAGTTTGCATTGTGCTTTTATTATCATTAAAAATGACCTACATTATCAGTTAAATAAGTTTTTATAAGCTTAACTCAGGACACAGAATGCATTTTTTTCTGGTAAACTTCTCTTAGCTTTGCTTTCGTGATAAAATATAAGTTATCTGGACTGGAACAATCACTTGCCTTAGTTATTTACGAAAATTCTGTCATGCAAATCTGGGTTTACAGAAACATTAGAAACAAATACCACATCCTTAATGATGCCTTAGCTGAGTAGTTTTTGGGCATTGTGGACTATTCATGTCAGACCACCACAAAGACTTTTTTGGAACAGAAGCAGAAATTAATGTGGAATAATTTAACCTATTTATACTTAATTTACAATGTGTAATATTTTTATACTACCAGATGTTTGAACTAATGGCTAGTATCTGCTTCTTTTTACTTTTTAAAACTATAATCAAATACATGTGAGAGAATATCAAGAAAATAAGGAAAGAATAATTTAGTAAGTTGATATATTAATGAGTCTCCTGCAATATAACTACAACTAGTTGATGAAGATGTGCTTTCATTCCCAAAGACTCATCTGTATTTCACACATTTTCCCTAAGACTTCTTCTTCTCTTTCTCCCTCTCTTCTTACTTTTCTCCCTCCTCTTCCTCCTACCCCATCTTCTTATCTTTCTCCTCCTCACCCACCTTTTCTTTCTTCTTCCATAATGTCAGCACTATAATAGATTATAACATGGGGCCAAAACTACAGGTGTTTGATAATCTGACAGTTTTCTTCAAAAATATGCATGCCAAAATATATTGAGATGAAAATATTCTGTGATGAATATTCTTAATTTTGATTATTGTCAATCTTCTTTTTTACTTCGTCTTTTTATGCTCTTCTGTCTGCCTAAAATATCCTATCACTGCCTACTTACTTATATTTGATAAATTCCATTCCATCTTTTGGTTCAAGAATCATATTTTCTAGAAAGATTTGTCTAACTTCTCAACCTCATCAGATAGGCAATCCCTCTTTGTGGTCCAATAGAGTTTTTGATATAGCTTTATCGTTATATTTTACCTTTCTTTTAATAATTATTTATATGTCTTTTCTTACAAAATTATAGAAACTTTTTGAGAGTCAATATTTTGTAATATTATTATTTATTTAGAATATGGCATGGAACCTGAAACATGTCAAGGTTCAAAACATATATAATGAATGAATAAATATATACATTAACAAATTGAATTAGTATATATTGATTTATTTGCTATAAGGAATCATACTAGATGTTATGTCAAAAACACAGCATGAAATAATTCCCTGTTCCAAGTTTTATGGAGGAAAACTGGTATACATTTTTAAACAAAAATCTATATTATATTTCAAAACTATGTAGCTTGATTTATTGGCAAATAAAGGATATATGTTGATGATGAAAAATTAGTTTTGTCGCAATGAGCTGCTCCAATGGTGGTAACTTCTTAAAAATGCTATGTAGAGAAAGATTTTAATCCAGTGCCTTGTACATAATAGTTGCTCAGTAATTACTATTAAATGCATTATTCAATGGAAAAACTGTATCTTAAATATGGTTTTCTTTCTAGGTGATGACCGTCTGTTCTACTTTTCATCTTGATTTTTCAAAAGACATTCTTCATTATTGTCTATTAACAAATGGTAGGTGCTCATCTTGGACCCACCACAACGATAGAACAGTAAAACAGAGGTTGGATTCTCTGAAGACTTCCAAGTTACAAAGATACCATAGGCTGGACTTTTCCATGGGATATAAATAAAATGTGATTTCTTATTTTGTACTCATGTTACAAAACACATATCCTATTTAAAATACTCCCATCACTAATTATTAGATAAATGCAAATCAAAACTACAATGAGGTATCACCGCACACCAGTCAGAATGGCCATCACCAAAAAATCTACAAACAATAAATGCTGGTGAGGGGGTGGAGAAAAGGGAACCCTCTTGCACTGTTGGTGGGAACGTAAATTGATACAGCCACTATAGAGAACA
Organism: Aethalodelphis obliquidens; assembly: GCF_003676395.1. Lineage (NCBI taxonomy): Eukaryota > Metazoa > Chordata > Mammalia > Artiodactyla > Delphinidae > Aethalodelphis > Aethalodelphis obliquidens. The sequence continues at coordinate 7,451,572 of NW_020838024.1, read as the reverse complement.
GTATGGAGGTTCCTTAGAAAACTAAAAATAGAACTACCATACAACCCAGCAATCCCACTACTGGGCATATATCCAGAGAAACCCATAATTCAAAAAGACACATGCACCCCAATGTTCAGTGCAGCACTATTTACAATAGCCAGGACATGGAACCAACCTAAATGTCCAATGACAGATAAATGGATTAAGAAGATGTGGTACATATGTACAATGGAATACTACTCAGGCATAAAAAGGAACGAAACTGGGTCATTTGTAGAGATGTGGATAGACCTAGAGTCTGTCATATAGAGCGAAGTAAGCTAGAAAGTGAAAAACATTGTATGTTAACACATATATGTAGAATCTAGAAAAATGGTACAGATGAACCTATTTTCAGGGCAGCAACAGAGAAGTAGACGTAGAAAATGGACATGTGGACACAGTGGGGGAAGGGGAGGGTGGGACAAATTGAGAGATTAGGATTGACATAAATACACTACCATGAGTAAAATAGCTAGCCAGTGGGAACATCCATAAAGCACAGGAAGCTCAACATGGTGCTCTGTGATGACCTAGATGGGTGGTATGGGGGGAGGCAATGGGACGGAGGTCCAAGAGGGAGGGGTATAGGTATACATATAGTTGATTCACTTCATTGTAGAGCAGAAACTAAAACAACATTGTAAAGCTATTATACTCCAATTAAAAAAAAACACTCCCATTAGTTAATATACTCTTACTAACAGTATAAAAGAGTTCTTGTAATGTAACAAACTATTTTTATTTTTTATTTATTTATTTTTTTTGTGGTATGTGGGCCTCTCATTGTTGTGGCCTCTCCCATTGCGGAGCACAGGCTCTGGATGCGCAGGCTCAGCGGCCATGGCTCACGAACAAACTATTTTTAGATATTCTAACTTCTTACCCATGAGACGGTGTGAAACAGTATTTGCATTCTCTTGAAAAAATAGAAATTTACCAATTACTTTTTCCCATGAGGTTTCTAGTTTATTCTGAATTCTATAGGTAGTGCCTATGCGTTAGAAATCAAATGTCTTCTCAGAGTCTAAGCTATCTTCCTGGACTGCTTAAAGATACTACTTGGTGAACAGAAACATTTGATATTAATGTACTCAAATTAATCTTCCTTCATGATATTTTCTATCATGTTTAAGAAAATGTTTCCTAACCAGGTATCATGAAGAAACGCTTCAATATCTTTTCAGCATCATTTTTAAAGTTCTTTCTTTTGATTTAGATCTTTACTCCACAAGAAATTATTACATGTGTAATGTGAGATGAGATGTATTCACACATGTTTATCTATTTTTTTATTTGTATGTGAATGGCAAGGTGGAAAGTGACCTAAATATATCCTTCACTCAGGTTAAATATTTTGGGGTTGAAATAAAGAGTGAATCAATGAATGTGCATTAGAATAAAATGGTAAGGATCTGAGTTAATATTAATCAGAATAAAAAAAATGATGTGGGAGCTACTGGAAACATTACCAAAAAAGAATTAGCCAGATTTAACAAGTGGTCAATTTTGTTATTGCATGATTAGAGAATGAGGGTAATGTTAGAATAAAACATGGCCCAAGCAATAATAAAGAATTTATCTCTGAACACATTAGAACAGATTATTCTAAAAATGCCCAGAGAAGGACCTTCAAGGTGGCAGAGGAGTAAGACGTGGAGATCACCTTCCTCCCCACAAATACATCAAAAATACATCTACATTTGGTACAACTCCTACAGAACACCTACTGAACACTGGCAGAAGACTTCAGACTTCCCAAAAGGTAAGAAACTCCACACGTACCTGGGTAGGGCAAAAGAAAAAAAGAAAAAACAGAGACAAAAGAATAGGGACGGGACCTACACCAGTGGGAGGGAGCTGTGAAGGAGCAAAGTTTTACAGACACCAGGAAGCCCCTGCACTGGTGGAAATGAGAGGTGGGCGGGGGGGAAGCTTCAGAGCCATGTAGGAGAGCACAGCAACAGGGGTGCAGAGGGCAAAGCAGAGAGATTCTCGCACAGGATCGGTGCTGACCAGCACTCACCAGCCTGAGAGGCTTGTCTGCTCACCAGCCAGGGCGGGTGGGGGCTAGGAGCTGAGGCTCAGGGATCGGAGGTCAGATTCTAAGGAGAGGACTGGGGTTGGCTACGTGAACACAGCCTGAAGGGGGCTAGTGCGCCACAGCTAGCCGGGAGGGAGTCCGGGAAAAAGAATGGACCTCCCAAAGAGTCAAGAGACCATTGTTTCAGGTGCACGAGGACAGGGGATTCAGAGCACCACCTAAACGAGCTCCAGAGACTGGCGTGAGCCCCAGCTATCAGCGTGGACCACAGAGATGGGCGTGAGATGCAGCCACCAAGAAGCCTGTGTGCAAGAACAGGGTACTATCCACACCTCCCCTCCCAGAAGCCTGTGCAGCCTGCCACTGCCAGGGTCCCATGATCCAGGGACACCTTCCCTGGGAGAACACACGGCACACCTCAGGCTATTGCAGCATCATGCTGGCCTCTGCCACCGCAGGCTTGCCCCGCAGTCTGTACCCCTCCCTGCCCCTGGCCTGAGTGAGCCAGAGCCCCCTAAGCATCCGCTCCTTTAACCCCCTCCTGTCTGGGCGAAGAACAGATGCCAAAGGGTGACCTACACGCAGAGGCGGGGCCAAAACCAAAGCTGAACACCAGTAGCTGTGCGAAAAAAGAAGAGAGAAGGAAATTTCTCTGTGCAGACTCAGGAGCAGCGGATTAAATCTCCACAATCAACTTGATGTACCCTGCATCTGTGGAATACCTGAATAGACAATGAATCATCCCAAAACTGAGGTGGTGGACTTTGGGAGCAACTGTAGACTTGGGGTTTGCTGTATGAGACAGACTACTTTCTGATTTTTATGTATATATAAGTACAGGTTTTAGCACTTGTTATCATTGGTGGATTTGTTTACTGGTTTGGTTGCTCTCTTTTTTTATTACTTTCTAAATTTTAATAATTTTTTAATTATTTTCTCTTAATAACTTAATTTTTTTCGTCCCTTTTTTCTCCCTTTTCTTCTGCGCCAGGTAGCTGACAGGGTCTTGGTGCTCTGGCCAGGTGTCAGGGCTGTGACTCTGAGGAGGGAGAGCCGAGTTCAGGACCTCGGACTACCAGAGACCACCCAGCCCCACTAATATCAATCAGTGAGACTTTTCCCAGAGATCGTCGTCTCAATGCTAAGACCTGGCTCCACTCAATGACCAGGAAGCTCCAGTGCTGAATACCCTATGCCAAACAAGTAGGAAAACAGGAACACAACCCCACCCATTACCAGAGAGGCTGCCTAAAATCATAATAAGTTCACAGACACACCAAAACACACCACAGGATGTGGTCCTGCCAACCAGAAATACAAAATCCAGCCTCATCCACCACAACACAGGCACCAGTCTCCTCCACCAGGAAGCATACACAACCAACTGAATCAACCTTACTCACTGGGGGCAGACACCAAAAACAATGAGAACTACGAACCTGCAGCCTGAGAAAAGGAGACCCAAAACACAGTAAGTTAAGCAAAATGAGAAGACAGAAAAATACACAGCAGATGAGGGAGCAAAGTAAAAACCCACCAGAACAAACAAACGGAGAGGAAATAGGCAGTCGACCTGAAAAAGAATTCAGAGTAATAATAGTAAAGATATCCAAAATCTTGGAAGTCGAATGGAGAAAATACAAGAAATGTTCAACAAGGACCTAGGTGAACTAAAGTACAAACAAACAATGATGAACAATAAATGAAATTAAAAACTCGCTAGAAGGAATCAATAGCAGAATAACTGAGGGAGAAGAACAGATAAGTGACCTGGAGGACAAATTAGGGAAATAACTATTACAGAACAGAAAAAGAAAAAAGAATGAAAAGAATTGAGGACAAAGAATTGAGTCTCAAAGACCTCTGGGACAATATTAAACACACAAACATTCAAATAATAGGTGTCCTGGAAGAAGAAGAGAAAAAGAAAGGGTCTGAGAAAATATTTGATGAGATTATTGTTGAAAACTTCCCTAATATGGGAGAGGAAATAGTCAATCAAGTCCAGGAAGTGCAGAGAGTCCCATACAGGATAAATCCAAGGAAAAACATGCTAAGACAGATATTAATCAAACTATCAAAAATTAAATACAAACAAAAAATATTAAAAGCAGCAAGGGAAAAGCAACAAATAACATATAAGGGAATCCCCATAAGGTTAACAGCTGATCTTTCAGCAGAAACACTAGAAGCCAGTAGGAAGTGGTAGGACATATTTAAAGTGATAAAAGGGAAAAACCTACAACCAAGATTACTCTAGCCACAAGGATTTCATTCAGATTCAATGGAGAAATTAAACCCTTTACAGACAAGCAAAGGCTAAGAGAATTCAGTACCACCAAACCACCTTTACAACAAATGCTAAAGGAACTTCTCTAGGCATGAAACACAAGAGAAGGAAAAGACCTACAAAAACAAACCCAAAACAATTAAGAAAATGGCAATAGGAACACACATATTGATAATTACCTTGAATGTAAATTGATTAAATGCTCCAACCAAAGGAAACAGACTGGCTGAATGGATACAAAAAGAAGACCCGTATACATGCTGTCTACAAGAGGTCCACTTCAGACCTAGGGACACATACAGACTGAAAGTGTGCCAATGGAAAAATATATTCCAAGCAAATGGAAATCAAAAGAAAGCTGGAGTAGCAATTCTCATATCAGACAAAATAGACTTTAAAATAAAGACTATTACAAGAGACAAAGAAGGACACTACACAATGATCAAGGGATAAATCCAAGAAAGATATAACAATTGTAAATATTTATGCACCCAACATAGGAGCACCTCAATGCCTAAGGCAAATGCTAACAGCCATAAAAGGGGAACTCGATAGTAACACAATAATAGTAGAGGACATTAACACCATACTTTCACCAATGGACAGATCATCCAAACTGAAAATAAATAACACAAGCTTTAAATGACACATTAAACAATATGGACTTAATTGATATTTATAGGACATTCCATCCAAAAATAATAGAAGACACTTTCTTCTCAAGTGCTCATGGAACATTCTTGAGGATAGATCACATCTTAGGTCACAAATCAAGCCTTGGTAAATTTAAGAAAATTGAAATCGTATCAAGTATCTTTTCATCACAATGCTATGAGACTAGATATCAATTACAGGAAAAAACCTGTAAAAAATACAAACACATGGAGGCTAAACAATATGCTACAAAGTAACCAAGAAAGCACTGAAAAAATCAAAAAATACCTAGAAACAAATGACAAGGAAAACATGATGACCCAAAACCTATGGGATGCAGCAAAAGAAGTTCTAATACAGAAGTTTATAGCAATACAATCCTGAAGAAAAAAAATCTCAAATAAACAAACTAACCATACACCTAAAGCAATTAGAGAAAGAAGAACCAAAAAAAACCCCAAAGTTAGCAGAAGGAAGGAAATCATAAAGATCAGATCAGAAATAAATAAAAAAGAAATGAAGGAAACAATAGCAAAGGTTAATAAAATTAAAATCTGGTTCTTTGAGAAGAAAAACAAAATTGATAAACCATTAGCCAGACTCATAAAGAAAAAAAGGGAGCAGACGCAAATCCACAGAATTAGAAATGAAAAAGAAGTAACAATTGACACTGCAGACATGCAAAGGATCATTAGAGATTTCTACAAGCAACTATATATGTCAATAAAATGGAAAACGTGGAAGAAATGGACAACCTTCTGAGACTGAACCAGGAAGAAACAGAAAATGTAAACAGCTCAATCACAAGCACTGAAATTGAAGCTGTGATTAAAAATCTTCCAAAAAACAAAAGCCCAGGACCAGATGGCTTCACAGGCGAATTCTATGAAATATTTAGAGAAGAGGTAACACTTATTCTTCTCAAACTCTTCCAAAATATAGCAGAGGGAGGAACATCCCCAAACTCATTCTGCAAGGCCACATTACCTTGATACAAAAAACAAACAAAGATGTCACATAAAAAGAAAACTACAGGCCAATATCACTGATGAACAGAGATGCAAAAATCCTCAACAAAATTTTAGCAAACAGAATCCAACAGCACATTAAAAGGATCATACACCATGATCAAGTGGGGTTTATTCCAGGAATGCAAGGATTCTTCAATATAGGCAAATCAATCAGTGTGACACATCATGTTAATAAACTGAAGTATAAAAACCATATGATAATCTAAATAGATGCAGAAAAATCTATTGAAAAAATTTAACACCATTTATGTTAAAACCCTCCAGAAAGTGGGCATAGAGGGAACTTACCTCAACATAATAAAGGCCATATATGACAAACCAACAGCCAACATCATTCTTAATGATGAAAAACTGAAGCCATTTCCACTAAGATCAGGAACAAGACCAGGTTTCCTACTCTCATCACTATTATTCAACATAGTTTTGAAAGTTTTAGCCAGAACAGTCAGAGAAGAAAAAGAAATAAAAGGAATCCAATTTGGAAAAGAAGTAAAACTGTCACTGTTTGCAGATGACATGACACTAAACATAGAGAATCCTAAAGATGCTACCAGAAAACTACTAGAGCTAATCAATGAATTTGGTAAAGTAGCAGGATACAAAATTAATGCACAGAAATCTCTTGTATTCTTATATACTAACAACGAAAAATCTGAAAGCAAAATTAAGGAAACACTTCTATTTACCCTTGAAACAAAAAGAATAAAATACTTAGGAATAACCTTACCTAAGGAGACCAATGACCTGTATACAGAAAACTATAAGACACTGATGAAAGAAAGTAAAGATTATATAAACTGATGGAGCGATATACCATGTTCTTGGATGGAAGAATCAACACTGAGAAAATGACTATACTACCCAAAGCAATCTACAGATTCAGTGCAATCCCTACCAAACTACCAATGGCATTTTTCACAGAAGTAGAACAATAAATTTCACAGTCTGTAGGGAAACACAAAAGACCCCAGATAGCCAAAGCAATGTGAAAAAGAATAAAGGAGCTGAGGAATCAGGCTCCTTGACTTCAGACTATACGAGAAAGCTAGAGTAGTCAAGACAGTATGGTACTGGCACAAAAAAATAAATATAGATCAATAGAACAGGATGGAAAGCCCAGAGTTAAACCCATGCACATAGTGTCATCTTATCTTTGATGAATATACAAGAATATACAATGGAGAAAAGACAGCCTCTTCAATAAGTGGTGCTGGGAAAACTGGACAGCTACATATAAAAGAATGAAATTAGAACACTCCTTAACACCATACACTAAATAAACTCAAAATGGATTAAAGACCTAAAAGTAAGGCCAGACACTATAAAACTCTTACAGGAAAACATAGGCAGAACACTCTATGACATAAATCACAACAAGATCCTTTTTGCCCCACCTCCTAGAGAAATGGAAATAAAAACAAAAATAAACGAATGGGACCTAATGAAACTTAAAAGCTTTTGCACAGCAAAGGAAACCATAAACAAGACCAAAGGACAACGCTCAGAATGGGAGAAAATATTTGCAAATGAAGCAACTGACAAAGGATGAACGTCCAAAATTTACAAGCAGCTCATGCATCTCAATAACAAAAAAACAGACAACCTAATCCAAAACTAGGCAGAAGACCTAAACAGACATTTCTCCAAAGAAGATATACAGATTGCCAACAAACACATGAAAGGATGCTCAACCTCACTAATCATTAGAGAAATGCAAAACAAAACTACAATGTGGTGTCACCTCATACCAGTCAGAATGGCCATCATCAAAAATCTACAAACAATAAATGCTGGAGAGGGTGTGGAGAAAAGGGAACCCTCATACACCTTTGGTGGGAATGTAAATTGATACAGCCACGATGAAGAACAGCATGGACGTTCCTTAAAAAACTAAATATAGAACTACCATATGAGCCAGCAATCCCAGTACTGGGCACATATCCTGAGAAAACTATAATTCAAAAAGACACATGTACCACAATGTTCATTGCAGCTCTATTTACAATAGCCAGAACATGGAAGCAACCTAAGTGTCCACTGACACATGGATGGATAAAGAAGATGTGGCACATATATACAATGGAATATTACTGATCCATAAAAAGAAACAGAATTGAGTTATTTGTAGTGAGGTGGATGGACCTAGAGTCTGTCATACAGAGTGAAGTAAGTCAGAAAGAGAAAAACAAATACCATATGCTAACACATATATATGAAATCTAAAAGATATATATATATCTTTATATATATATATATATATATATATATATATATATATATATATATATAGA